>NW_009915669.1:45886-85995 GCF_000696875.1 Nestor notabilis | reverse complement strand
TTGATTTTAACCCCTGAAAATAATAATAATAATTAAAAAAAAATTATAATTGCCTTAGCCACAGGTAAAATATTTTCTTTCTGTCTACAAGTCTTGAATCTTCCTCACTGATGACTGAAGTCACAGCTTTCATTGCAAGCAAAGCACTTGCAGAAGACTACCACCTTTTATGCATTGCTATAAGAAGATATAACAACTAACAACAGATGTTTATGCCTCTCAAATCTCATAGCAGTCTTCAGCCTAAAAACAGTTTCTTGAAAGCCCTCTAATACACTTTATGCCTTAACTAACTGTTGATTGTACTTTTTATGCAGGACACAGTGACTGACTACTATGGATTCCTACAACCAAAGTTTCTCACCTGGCAAAGCAGCAGATTGCTTGGAGAACTGTGGTGTTTAGTTGGAATATTTTCCTCCATTTCACCAGCTAGAACCTTTCCATTACTTCATCTCTTCAATGAAACTCCTGGCAAGAAGCCCAAAAGCATCACCTGCATATAAAAACCGGGTCTTAAGCTCCCTACAAAAATGGCAGATTTAAAAAAATTGCTGTTGGGCAGTGGAGCATAACTGATATTCAGTACAGAGCAATGACTTTCAGCCGTGAATATATTTTGGCAACCGATTGCATGGTAAACCTGCCACTTACCCCCAAGGCAAAGAAGTTGGTTGAAAACTTTAGAAATTATGGCATGAAGAAATTCTTTTTGTATTATTGATGATCTACCCAAGGTTTTCTTAGACTTGCTGACTTATCAATACCTAAGAGGAGCAGTAATTTTAATTCCTGAAAAAAGACAGCATAATCAGCAGAGACATGCAATCAGCAGTGGAACCTTTAGGGAAGCCTCAAACTTTCAAAAGGATACAAGGATCCAAATGGTTTTTAATTCTCCAGATTAAATTTACACTTAATACGAGCATCTAGAAAAATATCTGCTTTCTAACAGCATTTAGCTGAATGTTATAATAAAAAAAAACAAGCCTGTGTATCTAACATTAAAGTCCTGAGTTCATGGTGAATGGGTAAGCAGTCTAAGCACTCTTAAATCTTGTCTTTACTGGTACAGAGGGATGTTTGGCGCTTCTCTGAATCATGACACTTATATTTTTGTTACTCAGTTTCTATTACTGCAGAAACCTAAGGCAGGCAGACAGTTTGTGTATGCTGCCAGTTTCTGTCTTTCAGGTTCCTCATTCATTTATTATTTGGTTGCCATTGACTTGCTTGGGCAATTTTTAGACACAACAAATTTTCAGAAGATTTAAAAAGAAAAATCTTCAGAAATCTTCTATAATTGTGTTCCTAGTTGTTTTAAAATAATGTGTTAATAAAATAAATAAGGACAAGAAGAGGGAGAAGGGAATTTACACACAGCCTTTTTCCTGCAGACAAAGGTTCCGATAGCCGTAGTGATCTTTTAGTTTATTTTTTTTAACAAGCTTAGGCAGGATTATTACTTAGTTAATTCTTGATTACTTTTTTTACACTGGCATATGATTTAATAAGCCAACACTCACCTTTTTCTGACCCTTTAAAGCCTACAGCTTACTCTTCATAATGATGAGAAATAGCTTGGGTATTTGTTGTTGCACAGATCTATATCTTCTTGGACACCACAAACAATGTAAATCCTTTCCATTTATATGCTTGATCATTTTTCCAATGTACTGAAGTGTTTGAATTTCCAAGGTCAGAAAATGATTAATCTTATTAAATGTTTGACACAATGAACTAAGCAAAACATCTTTTGATATTATAAAGAGAAGATAAAAGAATGTATTCTTATCTTTGTAATGCTTTAGCTGCACAACATCAGGGTTCTTAGGCTATCATAATATAATGTTTATTAGAAGCCAAAACAAAGATTGTCTCTTAAAGAAGTATCAGAATGTAATATAGAAGACAATCAGCTAGACATATCCTATTCAAAAAGAAAGAACTGTGCTTGCAAAAGGCTAGGATTATTAAGAAAAAAAAAATGTTAAAAATCAGCCAAATGAAAAATGCTTTTCTGGGCAGGACACTAATGGTGTCTAACAGTCTAACAACAAAAATTTTCAGTGGAATTTATAACAAATCTGAGGGACTTGTATTGAAAAATGGCCATGGACAGCCATATTTTGGTTTTGGCTAAGCCTCACTCATTGTGTTTTGATTTAGAAGGAGAAAACCCAAACCACCTGTGGTTTTCATTTTTAATTCGTGGCCCACAGGAATACAGACTTTACATTTTCCAATTTTTCCAACCCATGTGCAGCCTGTTAATCAGAAAAATAATATTTTAAAGCTATTCCTATCCATGTGTAGAGTTTTAAAGAGTCTAAAGTGAAAATATACAGAAGCCATCATCAGCATTGCTCATGAGCACACAGGAGGGATCTTACAAAATCCAAACCCACAATCTGCGTGTCAGAGGTTGCCCTTTCTAAATAGAGCACATCTGCTGCCTTGGCAGCACTCTCCAACTTAAGGTTATATATTATTTTTACTTCTTAATGAGTAATGATGGACATAAGTAAAATAACAGCAGACCTAATGTGACCAGGAGACAGACTTCTCCTAGGTAATGCTCATTTTCTAAAAGCACATCAAGTAGTTTTGAAGGACAACAAACCCCTTAGTGGGGATCCAGGTAGTAAGGAACAAATGGGACAGTACCCAGGAACAGCAAAGGGGCAGTACCAAAAAAAAAAGTATCGAGAGGTAACAGGGGTGAGATTTCAAGTGAAATGAGACCATGAACATTCTGAAACCTGGTAGCTCAAGTGAGGGACACTTACCACAGTTGACTCACATAAATTGTGTCTTATGTGGTTATGCCTAGAAAGATGCACCAAAACAGAAATATTGGTGAAGTGTTCCCCTTTTTATTTTAAAGGAAAAAGTGCAATTTATGTTCTAATCTATCATAGCAGACTTTCAAAGCCTCCATCCTTTGTCATACAATGAAATGCTGACATGCATTTCTTTTGTCTTAACCCACATCTAACTGGATCTCCAGCTGGCAGATGTTACTGGCAGCTCTATTTGAGAAAATACACCGGGTGAAATCCAGATCCCTTTGAAGAAAGTGGGAGCTTTGCCATGGACTTTAGTAGGGCCATATTTCTCACACTTCCATTTGATAAGGGTAGCAATCTAATAGAAAAGATTTGTTTTTAAAATCTCTGTCAAAATATAGATACTTCCTTTCTTAGCTAAACTAGGCTTCACCTTCTTTGCTGTAGAACTACCATTGCAAGAAATTGGGTTTATATATTTAAATGTATGTATAGATGCACACACACATATGAATCATAGAATCATAGAATAGTTAGGGTTGGAAAGGACCTTAAGATCATCTAGTTCCAAACCCCCTGCCATGGGCAAGGACACCTTGCTCTAGTATGCATAAATACAATTTGTCCTTCAAATACTAAATACATTTGATAGAAATCCAGTTATGTAAACTGCTACCTTTCCTTTTATAGTTAAAATATTTCTATAATAAATGGTCATTTCTCCTGCAGAAATCAAGAATACAATAGTTAGAAAGAATATGTAAAAGTAAATATAGCCATTACATAAACATAACCGAAAAACCCTGGATGTCTTTCACTCTCATATAGATATCAACATATACATACAACAGTAAAATACCAAAAAAGCCTGAAATAAAGCGACTTCCATGGAAAAGTTTTAATGAAGCAGAGAGAGACCACAATGGCAATCAATGGCTTTATGAAAAATTCTGTGGTCAGAGGCTTGTCATGCAAACTAGTCATGACAAAATTATAGCTTCAGGCCCTGGAATAAGCACCATAAATTCCAGAGAAACTCATCACATTGGTAAAATGGCTAATATTTGTGTTTGTAGGCGCAGATCCTTTGTTACAATGAACTGCAACAGCCTTCTGTAAAGTCTCTGTGGTCTGACTCTCAATGGCATTTTTCTAAAATGCTCCCAGAAGCAAACAGAACTAAACCCATACTTAATATTAAGAAATTTTGCTACTGTCCCTAGATTACTTCTTCATATACATTAAACAAATGTATATCCATATGATTTTTATAGTGATTTTGCTCTAACGATGTAGCAGGATGGGGTTCCTTGCACGCAGTTACATTTTTAATTTTTTTAATTGCCTTACCTATTTGTCAGCTTAAAAATAGTGAATACCATGATCCACTGACATAGCAACACAGCAAAGGTTTGTCCAAAAGTGCCTGAGAAATTTTGTAAGATGGATAAGTATTATCCAAGTCTCATAAAAGAGGAAGTCAAAGTACAAAATGCTTCACAAGTGAAGTACTTGTCAAGAATAACCAGCAATGCCATGACAGAACCGAAACTTCCCTGTTTTTCAGGGGGGAAACGGCTTGGCATAAAAGTTAGTCTTAGGTTTTATTGAACCTGAAGCATTGTGGATATCCCACTAACTCCCTGCAAATCCCGGTCATCTGCTGAGCCACTTCACATTAAAGTGAATGTTCTGGTTAAAGAGAATGTGTTTAAATGCCATGGCACTTTTCGTAGTAAGCCAGGTCTACAAAAAGCTCAATTTCAATCTCCCGTATGTCTTCCATTTCTTATTTGCAACTAGAGAAAAGGAAAAACAGAGGAAGTTAAAGTCCAACCGATTTTGGCTAATGAGTAGCACAGCTCCTGCATTTGGGTGCCTTCTTAGGTGGGTACTGCCCAAAAGGCCTGGGGTGGCGATGGAAAATAGTCAATGCACATTTGGAGGAGAAGAGTTGTGAAGCTGTTTCAATCCAAAGCAAGAAAATAATATTTAAAAGCTATTTGTACAGACAAGAAAGTAACACATATATAGAGATAAATGTATAAAACCAAAAAAAAATTTACAAGTATGCCTATACAATATAACTGAAATTCTCCATCATTTTTATCAGGCTGACTTGCTTACATTCATGTGGTTTTAGTCTCACAGATGTTCTGGAGGATAGGACATGTAATATGGCTCCATAGTTTTCTAACCACAGAATATCCAAAATATATAACCAGGAAATCACTTGCAGTCTGTGTGGGGTTTGGCAGATGGTATTTCTAAAAATGCAAATATCCAATATGGAGGTAGTGGAGAAGACGGATTTCACAAGGGAACAGTGTAACTCTTTATATGGAGTGTAAACTTTACACAGTATTCCAATATAGAACTGGTGAGTACTGTTAAAAAAGTTTCCAATGAATATTCATTTCAGTTTATAAACATATTCTCTTCAACTGTTTCAATGCCCTCTTTGTGTTTGCTTACTGTGCATGTTCTAGCTATTGCATTTACTGGCAAGGATGTTTGTAGGAACAGCAAATTTTAAGCAAGTATTAGAGAATATATATGGGAAACAAATTTTTACTTTGGAAATAGAGGTGCTGGCTCCAGAAATTGATTCTAAACAGGTATCCTTATCCATTTAAGAGAGGAATGTATATGATCTACAAGATCAAAACTAGTTTAGATTGAATTTGGGTTATTGAATGCTTGCAACCACAAAACCAAGAAGTGCACAATTTTCAGTTTTGGTCAGATGAGACAGAATCAGAAAGTAGTGCATTCTCCTGCTATGTAATGGAGGTAAATCAGGAAAGCAGGATGGTGTGAGATACTGGCTAAGCTGTATTCTGATTTCCGTTTAGATACCAGTCAGCCTAATACAGTTATGAAAGAGTACAAAAAAGAAGGGATGTCTCAGTCAAGGGACAGCCTCTGCTTAGGCTATGACCAAGTTTTTTCAGCTGCAAGAGCTGAACCAAGCATCCTTCATTTTCTTGGACCACAGTTTCAGGACAGAGCAGGAAGAAAGCCCAAATCCAGCTGCTGAGGCAATGCACTGTACCCCTGACAGAGCAAAAGCCACTGCCACAGTGTCCACCACTAGCAGCACAAAGGATCTGCTTCTAGGTTTTTGCAGTTGGTTGGAAAAATCCTGAGACAAGCAGAACAACTCTCAGTTCCTTATAGCTGAAGGAATCTCTACCACTGATTTTCCTTGCCTGACAAGCCATGTAGCTTCTAGTTCTGAGGGCCTTCAAAGTGAAATGGTAAATATGAAATATGAGTACATGAAATATATGAAATGTGAAAATTATTTAAGCCAAGATTGGCTCACATAGGACCTGAATGACATGAAATTCTTGGTAATGATGGTTTAGGTCTAGATAACAGCAAGCACAGGAAAGACCAGGTAAATTTCACATGATGGAAGATTTCATTTTAAGTTGCACAGCTGCAGTCACCATCTTAATATACTATAAAATATATAAATCCAAGTTCCTAACTGGTGCAAGCAATTACTACTCCATCAAGCCGATTTACAGTGGAACTGAAACACATCATTCGCCTGGCATTTCTACCATAAACAGACTGGATTGTCTGTTAGTATAGATTAGTAGTTTCATAACCCATAAAGATATTTACTGGGAAAAAATTAGAATACAGAGCAGACGTAAATGCATGTCTTCACATAAAACTGTAAAGTTTAACAGAAACAGAAATTTTTCTTTAAGTGTTTTTACACACATGCCACAGCTTAACTTAATGTACATGTATACACATCTCGAGTACACTACTCTGTAAGATGTTTTAATAACATGACAGTGAGAATGTCAAAACGGAATATGTTCTGCAGCATTTTAAGGTTGTGGGTTAAGTTTAATGTCTATTTCTTCTTTTTCTTTTCAGCTCTAACTTTTTTATGGTTTTTCAATTCGTATTTTGTCAAAGAAAAATCATAGAACAGAGAAAAACTTATCTATCTCTGAATCGCTAACTTTAGTAAAGGGTCAGTTTCTTTCCAAGCTGTATCAAGCTCAGACAGCTTTCTGGCAACTTCAGTTCAGCTGCGAACAGCCAAGATCATGTGAGATGATCCAAAAGATTCCTAAAATATTAGATATGCCTGTATATATATTTCAGACTAAATATTTTCATGAATGTAATCACATGAACAAAAAAAATCCCTGACATAAGAATACCCAGCTTTAGATACTTTAGACTCTATTTACGAATGAATAAGCTATATAAACTGGATTGTCTCTCTCTTAGTGGTTTAGATGGGCCTTCTCCACAAAGGTAAGTTCCAGCTGCAGTGAGGTTACATCCTACATTGCATCAGTAATATTTCACCACTTTAAAAGGACCAAATGGTTTATTATCATAAAAATAAAATAAGAAAGATGGATCAGATAAGAGGGCCTGATCCATGGCCACCTAGGTTTCTTAAATTGAGGTCATTAGGTTAATTCCTTTGCAATCTGTTAATTGTCAGTTTGTATAGAATTTGTTGCTTCTTCAGAAAGTATAACAAAGTATCAGTACAAATTTGTGTGTGTCTGTAATTAAACATTGTCTTTCTAAAATCATGTCACTAAAACTTTTGTGATTTTTTTTCTTTATTTCACATTCTAATAATCAGTGCGTGATTGAACAAAAATCTTATCCTGGATCTGCGCATATTAGTAGTATGATTTTGGTGCAAAACATTACATTTAATCTTCATTCACTTCATTCATTGTTATAAATCAGTGGATATTTTTATCTACACAAAGAAAGTAATTAATTCTTGAACCTATGATTCCAAGTTACTGTATTTCCAAGTGTTAATGTCCAGTGATGAGCTATTCAGTTTTGCAATGACAACAACTGGAGAAATTTCTAACTCAGTGTACCCTGTGGCCCAGGTTCCCGGATTTCACACTTACACCCTATTTATTTCTGGCCCCAGTTAAGTCAGTGAGGCTTGTGAGCTTCCATGGCAATGGACCACTGTTGTAGCTGTATAACAGCTCCTAACTCCTAAGCACTCTTCCTCTTATACAGCAGCCAGAATATAGGCTGTTTGACTGAGAAATGAAGCTGTAATACAAAATCACAGATCTGGAACACACTCAGATAATGTAGGAGTATTATTATTCTTGGTTTTGCAATGCATTAGCTAAAGCAAAAACAGGTACAAAATGAAAAAATAATCTGGGGTCATAGAGCTCTCTATGAAACAGAATAAATTATAATTAGCTTTTGGTCAGAGATAAGAATATTTGTGACACTGATCACAGTTTAAAATTTTCAGCTGTGCCTCACGTCACAGGATTGGAATTGGAACTAAGCTTTTAGCATTTTTTTTCAAGACATTTTAAGGGAAGAAGGGCTGATCAATGTGAGAATTTGAATAATCAGTACAGGTCTGACTCATGTGTTGCTAATGCAGTAAACAAGGGTGGTAAAGAGTTACTTATACTCCATCAAACTTGATTTTCATATGACTTACTGCATTTTTAGTCCAAAATAACACAGCTGGACTTCTGTGAAGTTTCTCTATTTATACTGCTACTGATAGTATAATCCAAATATGGATTTAAATGCTTTTTTCTCTGGATTTACACAATTACAATAGAAATCAATATCTTATACTAGGAGTTTTCTTCTCAGTGTATTAAAGGCAGAATATGTTTTCTTCCCTAATTTTGAAAGGAAGTGCTTATGTTTTCCCATTCACAACGTACAAAAGCCACAATGGCTTTCATTTTAAAGTGGATGAAGATAAGCCAAACACGAAACAGCACTGAAGTCGTGTTCCTCCTGCAGTCAATGGCAAAGCACCTTGTAGGAGCATGATCATACTACAGAGAAATGTGTCTCTGGTGTTTTACCCCAAAACCATCAGCAGAGATATAGGTACAAGCAACTGAAATGGCAGAAATATGTGAAGTGCTTAAAAAGCACTACCTATAACCAGAATGCACATCTTTTTTTTTGCAGCTATAAGAACATACCACATTCTTATTTTCTTCCTATGGGAGGTCAGTGTTTATACTGCAGATGTGCCTGCCAGGAAGAACATTTTTGCTCTTGCTCTTCTTCCAGTTGCTAATCTGCACGTTCATTTGTCTCTGCTTGGAGACTGTTTTTTCTGAGCTTTTATAGCATTACTGGCATTAGACCCAAACATTTTCACAGATTCATACCATTTTGGTGTCATACCTTTGTAGCAGGCACAGGGTAGGAATTTTATCTTCCCCAATATTTGCCTCATGTAGTACCAGGATGTGACTGTCTTCAGTGTTGCCCCAACAGCTGGACTGGCTTTTGGAAGCAGGGTCTGAGATTGCAGAAACCTTGACAGTGGAGTTGTGCCCTGCTCTGATCAGGACAGCTGGTTTTCTGAACACTGCCTTTGTCCTTGCTTATGGTAAAGTCCCTGGGCCCCCTTATGATCCCCAGTTTGGCTTCATGGTCACTATTAAGATTGCCCTCCTGCAGCATCATGCTGGTGTGCCTAAGAAATGCTCATAAAGCCCTTAGCTGTCCCTGGCAATAAGCTGGAGAAGAAACATAGCATGTGGTGCCTCATTATTTTATTTTGCATTGAAACTTACCACAGTCTTGTCTTTATCCTCTGTCAGGAAAACAGCAGAGTTCCCTTTTAGGGATATTTCCAGGCTACCTCCTAGTGGTATTCAATATACATTATCCCATACAGCTCATTTTACCCCAACTTTAACCAGGCTGCAGAAAGAAGGATCAAGATGGTTAGATGGTTTCTCTTACACAGTTGCGTGAGCTCGAAGCAAGGACAAAAAGGGCAAGACTTCAGTGTGAGACTTTTTCCCCAGGTGCCCTCAGGTTTTAGTTTGGTTTAGTGGAGCTAACTAGCACTGGATGCAAAACCGCCCCCCAACCATTCTGTTCAGGTCCTTTCCCTTCATGCTTCCCCTACTAGTTAAAAAAAAAAAAAAAAAAAAAAAAAAAAAAAAATAAGGTCCTTTCCCTTCATGCTTCCCCTTCAAGTTAAAAAAAAAAAAAAAAAAAAAAAAAAAAACAGAAGAAGAAAACAATGCAGTAACCTCTGGGCCTGGTTGTGCCATGGTTTGTGAGCAGCTTTCCACAGTCCATCTATTACAAGTAGCAACTGCTGCTGGTTCCCTGGTCACACTGGAGACAGCTTGCTGCCTCTCCTGGCCTCCAGCTGTGCAGCCAGGAGCTTGATGGCACACACAGGCTTTTCTGAAGGATTCTGCAGCCAATGAGCTGCTCTCAGAACATCTATGACCAAAACACATGGCTTTTACCCCTGCCCATGGAGAGATGAGGCTGTGAACAAGAATGAAAACCTGGGAAGTGCGGTGCCTCACTGCCACTCTCCCTCGCCCTGTGGTTTGTGGGGACATCTTAACTGAGCATTTCCTGGTTTTCTAATGTTTGTTTCAGGTTTTATTCTCCCACATCCCAGGAGGTACGAGTTGAAGGAGGTATTGTAAGAAACTGCAGCCAAAACTCCATCTTGATAACATTTTTATGGGGGTGAAACTACAAAGAACAACTCAACAGCTGCCAGCAGGGCTGTGTTAGCATGAAAGAATTGCCAGAAGCAGGAGAGTAACATTCGTGCTGAAAAATATGATTGATCACTTTTTTTCCTGTAACTCTGCCCTGGTCAAAATCTAGGTTCAGTGTGAAGTGACTTTAACTGGGGCCGAGTTCAGTCGTCAGAGGTAGCTGCACTCATTTCTACTAAATCACCGTTTCACATACCAACCCCAGGGCAAAGCTGGAGGCTTGTGGATGGCATGTTGCCCCGCTCTTTGGTCTGTATAAAAATAACAGCAGTGGACATCAGTTATTTTTGAATTCCATCCAAAAGGCAAGTCAATTCATTTATGCGTGTGCCAAAAAGCTGAGGTAGCTAACTGATCACTTTGTGCTTAGGAAATACAGCATGCTGCTAATAAAGGTCACTTTACCTTCATGTCAAGAGGAGCTGAGGGATTTTTCACAACAGGTAAAGGGTTAAACCGCTGTTCACCTGCAGATAGACTGGCTCGCTGAACAACATTTGCACTAACAGGAAGTAGGATTAGCACTGGTAAAGTTAAGGATACTAAAATGATGTGCAACCACATATGCCCTTTGGTTGACATGCTGATTTTTCCTGATCACAGGTACTGTATATAACTTGTGTAAGAGTACATTTACGTAATTTACTTAATTTAATGTCTGATTTTCATATTCAAATATCTACCAAAGATTTTGCCTCTGAGTAAGGCTTTTAGAAAAAAAAAAATAGTATAGAATCTGGAAAATATATTAAGACCTTTTTCTTAATTCTTTAAGTTCCCTGCTGCTTACAGGAATTAAGTATGGAAACAACATCTGTGTAATATTGTGAAGGATTTCAAAAGGGCTCCTCAAAAAGGGCTGACACAATCTTACTCCTTTTAGAAAAGGATATGAAATGAATTGCTTACTTTGGCTATTACATGCACTCCCTTCCCCCTAGCAGCAAAGCCAAGAACTAGTGGCATGTCTGAGAAATATTTTACGGGGAGTCCTTCAAATACTTTTGACTGTTTGCAATAACCTAAGAGAGGTCCCCTCCCATAAACATAACAAAGAAATCACTACACTAAAGGCCCACTTAAGTGGATGAATAATAGATTAATAGAACCTTATAATTAATTATTTATGTCATGTCTTTGCATATGACCCTGACAGCTGAAAAGGGTAAATGAGTAAAAAACATATAAGAACTCCTAAAAATCATAGACATTTGTTAAACTTTAATTAGTTATATAAAACTAATATTATTATCCAATCTAGTTAAGTATTAGACATAAACTGGCAATTATCAGCAAGCCTAAAGAAATGTCATTCGACAGCAGGCAACACCTCCATCAATCAAAATATAAAGGGATGCTGCCCTCTCCCCCTTCCTGCTAGACAGTGAAGAGTTATTAGCCAGAACTGATCATGTGCTCCGAGTCTTGTAACACCACCCTTGCAAAGGTAGACACCCCCACTTTGGCGTACACATGAGGTATGTTTCCAAAGTCTTTAATTAACATCTTAATGTCAGTATGGAGCTTGATTTGAGTTTAGCTTGGTTTTAAAGATCACCTTAATGACACTTTCAGAACTTGCCTGGGCCTAATTACATTTATTCTGTATTGACTCTGAGGTTACTCATGTGTGAACACACAAAAATAACATCTTCTGCTTTCTAGATATATTTCAACTGATTTTAAGTGCAGAGTTTGCCTAAAAAAGAAGGTGTGTTTTTCAACTAAAAGACCACAGACTGATTTGAGATGAAGCTACATGTTCCATAAAGTCTCTTTCTTCCATAAGGAAAGTAACCACGAAGTTCCCATTGTCTTGTAATTAGAATAACAGAACAAAGTGCTGTCTTACAAGAAAAGGTTTGCAAACACTATGTGTTTGAGATAGGATCACTAAACAAGATCATGTATGTCTCTCTTCTTCCCCTCCTGAGGCATGCCCATATACATGACTTGCTATTCTCACAGCTCCTGTATCACAAACGAACCTCGTTACACCAGGCTGCACTGCAATCTCCTAGCAAGAGTAAATACAGATATTTTAGGACAGAAAGTCTTGCAAAAGGGACACCAGCATCTTATGGACTCAGATATAAAGGCACCTTCTGTGACCTGCAATGTATGATATCACTTTGTCAGGTAGCTACTTATGAACACATATTCTACTTACCAGAAAACTGCCATAATGGCAACTCCCCCTGAAAACTGTTGCATTTAGAGTTAGATCAAGCTGTCCAATATAGATCTTGAATAAAAATCTGGTTTCCTGCAAATGGGGAAAAATGACCAGAGTTGAGTTGTAAAAATGCAGGTTTGAAAATTTTAAGTATTTTGATCAGCTGCACTTGAAATACCGTAAGTGTGAAAGATGTTAAAAAGCAAATAAAATGCAGATTTGCATCCCAGCTGAGGACAGATCTAGTCTCCACTGCAGATTCTTTTGTCCTCCCTGAGGACAGGGGAGGAAAGACCTTAAGCAGGATAAAGATAGGGATCTTTTCCAGGAGCATACAATCAGCTGTGGCATGGCCCAACATGGAAAAGCCATAGTGATGAAGCTCCCCATGCCTGATGAAACAAGGTTGCTGTACCCTGCATCTCCTTCAGTACCAGGCACTGGAGCGTGGCTCACCCTTAACTTGCAGGTTTGGCAGGAACAGTGGAGCTCACTGAAAAGATTACTTGTAACAGGAATATTTCCATGCATCAAGCCAGAATCCAACAATGCTCTTTCAAAATAATGCTGTCTAGTAAAATCAACCAGCTGAAAGGCATTTTGCACAGTAATGTAAATGTAAACAGACTGGACAGTTGGCTGGTTACTGTGTATTCGTATGAATATATAGCACTGGACAACTCCAAAAAACACACATGTAGTTTAGAAAATAAAACAGATGCATGTAAAAATGAATTGTATTAAAATAATTGTTCTGCGTAAGTATGATGCTATTTTTTTACTGTGTAACAGGAACTGATCAGGCAGGAGAAGGTGCCTGTATTCTCATAGTGGTGTTTTAAAATTCTGTGCTTACTGTCATGCATTTCTTATTCATAGAAAGAGTCCCCACTGAAGCTAGCAAGACTAAGTCCTCCAGGATCAAGCCCTTAATTTGTGCATTAACAGAGTACTTTAGCCTCCAGTATATTTGATATTCCATATCTAAAAATTTCCCAACAGTATCACAAATACTTTATGGAAAATAAATATTTAGACAAGATAATGTATATTAATGTAGAACCTATTTAACATTGATTCTTTCTTTTCATTACAACTCATCTAATGTCATGGGCTGATTAGATCAGCCCGCATACACGTCAACAAGACTTGCAATCATCTAATTTATCCTCAGGGTGCTAACTTCTAAAATTGTAACATTTGGGAATTATTAAATTTAAATAAAATGCTTTCAATTTTCCAGTCAACATTCAACCCTTCATTTCAAAAGATAAAAGTGGTCTGAATCCTAAAAAAAATATCAGAAGAGTGCCAGCAGTATGATCAGAGGATCATACTTTCAATTCGCTTCCACTGAGGATTTCAGAAGCAGCAGCCAAATCAGGCAGGAAAGCAGGGAAGGACGGTGGCTGTGCCTTTTATCTACTGAGGTTTTTAAGGGAATCGTGGTACACTGCTGTAAGCTGCATCCATAGTGCGAATGCATGCCCAGACACGTGATTGCAATCAGGTAGTGGGAGTAACTTTTCTATCAGCAGCATGGGAAAGACTGGCCAAAGCAACGTTTACGCCCCGAATTACTGTGAGCATTTGATCCCGTTTTGCAATGTTTTCCTTATGAGAGAGCACACGTGCTCCCAGCAGGTCAAGAGGACCACCATGCACCAGTAGAGCCTCAGCAGCAAGAGCTGCTGCATCATTCAAGAGATGCTCAACACCTTGCTGGGAAACTGTGGTGCCTCCCTGACTCGCAGCTGCTGGCAGCTTCGGCAAATGGACAATCCCAGGGATGCCTGAAGGTGGCTGACCAGCACTCCCTGCAGTTTGTACCAGGTTGGGCAAGGCTGTAAATTGGCGCCACTCCCCCGAAATGATGTCGTCTTTGGTCACAAAGAAGAGGAAGGGAAGGTCATGTAATGTGGAAAACCTTCAGCCGGGACCCTGAGGAGAAACGTCTTGGAGTCAGAAGCCCGGATCAAAAAGCCAAAGAAACCTTTGAGCCCAGAAAAGGATTAAATGGATTTACTGGGTCCAGAGAAAAGCCAAGCAGAAACAAGGAAAAAAATACACTGTCTTGGTTTCTTCAGCTTACTCTTATTCAAGTTACAAGGAATTGGGAAAGGATTATTCTGAGTATATGAAAGGAAAAAATATATTACTCATGCTTATTTTTATGTTGTCTAATACACCAGTCTGGAAAAGGAATAGCTATACAGATTTCTATATATTCACAGAGAGCAGAGAAAGGGAAATTGAGGCAGTGGGCACACTGTTTCAGCCACCCATTGAAGGCTCATGCTGGAGAAAGAGATCTTTCCAATTACTTTGTCAGTGACCATTTTCCGACATGCAGCATTTGGGTAAAGGCTATCTGCACCATGGTCATGTTATCAGAAACCACAGAACTGCCCAAACCCTGATTATGGCTGAAGTGATGCATGTGTTAATGGATGCGAAATAAATAGCTTTTCTGTTTCTCTTATAATCTCTGTTTCTTGACTATCAATAAAATGCCCATGATCTGCGCTTCTTAGAAGAATCACCTTTGAAATGAGTGCTTGCATGCAGGCATTCTCCTTATTTATATTTGCCTTTAACTTCCAATTTTTTTATACTCTAAGTCTGCTTATCTGTCGGAGACACTTTAATAATCTGATGTAAATAATGCTGATATCTAAGGATGAATGGAAATTCATGGTGCTGTTCTGTTATTCAAAAGTAGGTGCTGACACAGTGCATTTCTGCTAGTATAAACATTTATTTGTTGGGAGAAAAGCACAATATAAGCCTCCATTTCTGTTTAAATATGAGTTGAAGATAAAAGAAGATTAATAAAGGAAGACAGACTTGCCACTAATTTATCAAAAAACATCATAAACAGAGCTTTGAAAAAATAACAGAAGTTGGTCTGTGGCTCTCAGTACCAGATCTCTCAGTGAAAATTCTGTTCACTCCTCTGGAGTCTTTTCTTTATTTGTTGGGGGTTTTTTCCCTCCAGAATACACATGGCCTCATAATTTCTGCAGCACTTCTACATCAGCCCAAACATTTTACCAGTGTAAAAAGCTGTTTGTGTGTTTCTGGATATCTCTTTCTTGCCCTCTTTGAGCTGCTCCTCTTTTAAAGCATGGGCAGAGACCTTTCTGGTTTTGGAAGAAATGTATATTTGTATATTCAAGGCCACATTTGTTTGCAGCAATTTTCTGCCATGCTGCATGATCATGTGCTTATTTCTTCATTTTCAACTTTATTTAAAGCATTTCTATAAGAATGAATATCTGGACCATGAACTCTCCTTTATCAAAGTATATATTTGTAGGCTGTGATATCTCTGAGTACACAGATACCTGATTAGGTAACGTGTTTGCATTCGGGCTATTTGTGTAGCTGTTGAGCAGCAAGAGTCACTGAAGCGCCATAATAGAGTGCCAAATTTGCTGAAATCTGAGAACCATTTATGGCTTCAGATAGTGATGCTTTGCTTCCCACTTGTGTGCAGAACAGATAAATAAGTTGTTGTAGTGTTCTCCCTCACCAGTCAAATACAAATTATTTTGCCATTACATGGCTTTAGCACTAGGGTATATGCATCAGAACTGCCTTGCTAACCTAAATGAGAATAATGAATGTGAATAACTCTCGATCCTCCGTTGCTTTTCCTCTAGTCTGTGTGCTTAGACCTATGAAAAATTGATATAAAACGGTTTATATCCACTCTGCACATAATATGCAAAGTCAGATGTATGTAGCAAGGGAAATGTGTAACTCTAGGAACATGTCTGTCTTCACCTGTGTGTCTGGCACATCACAAATGCTGTATTTGAAGAACTTCAATATTTTTTTATTATTTTTTTCATCAAAAGATTCCCTTAAATCCTAAACCAGCTTAAAATTTCAAAATAGCTTTTGCTTTCTTCTACAAGGAAAATATTTCCCTTCACTTTTTTTTTATTTAATGGAAAGATTCAACAATGTAGGAAGAAATCTTCAGCAAAGGTACTTTCACTCATGCCACGCTCCTCACGGACTTCCCTCATTCCTACGCACTCCACCTCAAAGGAATAATTAGCTACTAAAAAATGTGTTTCATTTTGGCTGGGGAAAGACAGAGCATGTTTTTAATTAAGGAAGTGCTATTAAAATAAACTTTTATAGGAAAATGCACACAGGGTAATATATAACATAATTAGAAAAATACTTCTTTTTTTTCCTTCTAAAATAGTTGACTGAAAAGTTGTCAGCGAACTCAGTATCAGCTCTATCTTCCCTTGCAAGCGGTCTCTTTCTGTTCTCATTCTCCTCTTCGGTATACTCACTTCTTTGGCTCTTTCTTTCCCTCAAAAAGCAGTTTCCTGGTTTTTGCTACTTCACCTTCTATCTTAATTGTCTCTAAATTTGCATGCAGAAAAAGTATGGATATTTTTCTTTCAATCAATATATGCCTGCCAGCATGGAGTCTTGTCTCTAACAGTTTGCTGGTCACGTAATTTTTATGCCTTGTACTTCTCTCTGATTCTACTGCATCTGTTACTGCTGTATCCACATGTACTGAAATTTCAAGGTTTCAGTGAAATGTGAATCGTGCCTCACATGTTTACCCCTACTAGGTTTTCAGCCTGGAATCTCTATGCTAATCTACACTGCTTTAAGACTGGTGGCATGCTGATGGCTTTCTTAATGGCTTCAGCTTTGTGTTCATTTATTTTCTGAAGTCTGAACTCCCCATCAATAACTAGAGGTTGAAGTTTATAGAAATGTTATAATTTGTGCAAATCTTGTATCAGTGGAGCCCTGGGGAACCTTCAAACCACCCAGCAAAGTGTGTGTTTCCTTCTGTAAAATGCAATTGAACTGTAACTTTTTTCTCTTGTGCTGTCTCATTAACTTCAAAATATTGCTTCATCCTCTGTATCTGTGTCGGCCAGGTCTTTTTACAAAATGCTATCAAAAGACATCAGTTTTTCCAATATTTTCTGACATACTGTCAGGATAACTGAGCAAGTTACATTATTCAAACCACATGGTAAATGTTGCTCAGGTGGAAACGGCAGGAGAAGCGGCAGGTTGTGTCACACCAAAACAAAATGTGAATAGTAGGGCTCCCTCCCTCAAAGGGAAAATGGCACAAGTCCTTATTTTTGCAGGCAGTATACCTGGCAGACTTTTGTTTCTAAAGTAGGCATACACCTATTCTGTCACTAATACCAGGGTTGGTTTGTTTGCTAATAATAGCCATCGTTGAATAATAACATCACTTCAGAGAAAGCAGTACGAATTCAAGTATTAGCTTCAAGCTATTTGGACCTGTGCTAACTTGAAATTAATGAGCTGTTCACTATTAATACATTCTGAAGACTGTCTATAAATGCTTTTTGCTTTTTTACTCCCTATATAGACCTGCATTTCAATTATCAACTTCCATTATCTTCTGTTGTACTACACAAGTATACTGCTATTTTTATCTTTTCCGTCTTCAGCTGAAAGCTGAAGAAGTACACTGATAAACCTGTTTATAGTAAGTTCTAGCACATTCAGAAGTCAGTTTTAAATATGCTATGGTGCACAGGAATAAACAAAGCTTTCAGGCTAAAGTCGTGGAGGAGATAGGTGCTCTAACACAGCGCTTATGTTAGGTACCTACCATCTACTACAATCCCAAACACCTAGGTTAAACACCCAAGCTGTGGTGCCTACAAATGTGATTTACAGAAGCCAAATCATGATGGGAATCGTTGCTCACTTAGCCATGAAGGCATACTGAAGAGAAAGATCATATTTAAATACCCCTTCTGTCTCTGGGTATTTTTAAGAGTACTTCTCCAGGCAGGGGCTAAGCTCTGGGCAAGCAGATGTAAGGCAATGTTACAGAACAATGCTTGAAGACAGCACTGAGCTGAAGTCAAAGGGTGCACCACACCATAGGGGATGTGGGCTACAGCCTTGAGCCTCTCCGGGGTGGTCATTCAGCTGCTGACTGGAGAAAACAGCTGGGAACACAGGATTGAGGAGGGCTCACTGCTCAAGAGGCATGCATGGCAAAGACTTCGTCTAAACCAAGGAAACATGCTGGATCAAAGACTGGTGCCATGGCTAGGTCAGAGCAACAGCAGACAACAGCAGGACTGACAAAAAGAGATGCCAACTCTCACATACGCTCTGAACTTCAACCTGGAGACCCACTTGAACAAGGAAATGTTGATGTCTCAGCACAGTACACCACTGGAGGCAATGGGGCTTTGCATGAATGCAAGATGGAGATTTGTGCACCTGATTGCCAGGTCAGGGTCAAATGCGGGTAAATGTGTGTGAACATGTGAGACAAAGTAAAGCTTATGTGAATTTTGGTGTTGGCTTGAACATAAACTGTGAAAAAAGCCATAAAATGAGTGTAATTTGATGCTTAAAGAAATGTTAATAACAGTGACTAAGTAGGTTAATAGGAAGCTTGTAGAACTGGCATATGCTCACATTTTGTTTTTATTTTATAGCTAAGCAGAAGCAAGATGTATTATTTCCTGTAAAGTGTGGATAAAAGTAACTGTAAAAATGGCATTAGACTGCCCAGTGTTTATATTTCAGTTAATTCCAGGTCAAGTATCGTTTTCTGTTTATAAATAAAAAGACTCTGAACTTGTCAGCTCAGCAAGCACAGGCTGGCCTCTGAGAATCAGACATCCCCATATATGATCTGACCAGTCATAAAAGTTATGTTGTATGCCCCTAGCCCTTGCTACCCTACAATTTGCATGCCAGTTTTGGATAAAGGTGTGCGTTTAGTGAAAGACTTGTACATGCAAATTCTGTTTCATGCAAACAAAGGAGATCATCAACTATACAAATAAACACGTGTATGCAAACCCTCCTCATGCAGCAAAACGACTACCCTGCCTGTTGTTTCCAGCCAATATCTCAGGAAGTCAATGTGATGACTTCCCTCATTTATTAGCAGCACAAAGCTCAGCCTGCCCCTAGCATATAAGGCCACATCCAGAGAAAATGTACAGGGAGGAGTTTCCAGGAACTAATTTATTTCCTTTGTTGCCTGATATTATACCAGAGGGTGCATGTGGGGAGGAGGGGAATTCATAAAAACCTGAAAAGTGAGGCTAATCTCCCCTGTTCCCTCTGCAGTCCCTCAAGAAGTAAGTCACCTCCTCCATGGCCTAAGTGGGCTCCAGTATCTTCCCAGGATGGAGGCTAGAGAAATCATGGATGATCCCTGCAGGCTCTGGCAGTAACCCTGCCCCTCATCCCCACAAGATGGGTGAGTTGGGTAGTCAGGAGCCCAGCAGCCCAGGAGTTTCTCGATGGTCACAGCCAGAGACATCCTTCATGGCTCCCTCCTGCTTCAGTGATCCCCATTCACAAATGAAGAGGGGGACGAGGTAACAGCACCTGGTCTGTTTGCAGTGGTCCATGGGACAGATGAAGGCTTTAGCATTTAAGCTGGGTTTGCCTTTGAAAACATATCCATCGCACTTGAAGAAAATACGTTCTCAAAGTTGCTTGAAAGAGTCAAGAGTCATTAAAATATGTAAATGGTAAAATTGTACATGGATAATAGTCTGATTACCATTTCAGTGACAGATGTTCTAACACAGAACCAGATTTTCAATGGAGATCCGGGTTAAATTTTCAAGTATTCAGCCCCACATCTGGAGTTGAATTTTCAGATGAGCTCACCTCTTGCTGAGGCACTAAGTGGGCAATTCTCTGTAAAGCCCTCGACATGTAGTTCCTATTGTGGTTTTAGTCAGATCCTTTTTTACTGGTTGCAAGAGAAAAGTTGCCAGCAGCTGAACTTGTCTGAAGATCTGGCCCTTGCTGTTGGTACTAAACACTTGCAGTAATCCAGTTTCTCACGTGTATCTGAGCCCCACAGGCACAGGATGCTACACACACCTTGTCCTGAGGGGTTCATCAGGGACCTTGAAACAGCAGAGCGGATTTCCTTGTTGTACTAAGGGCATCCAGCAATACCCCATACTATACATCAGTCTTTCTAAGATATCAGAGAAAGTCAAAGAAATAGGTAAAATGGTAAAAGCCATACTGAAATGAAAGGCAGGCTTCGAAGAATTGGTCCAACGCACATTAGGTGCCAGGATCTGATCCTACTCACAGCAGTTCAGCACTGTAACTACTATAAAAGTTACAGGAAACCAAGTGTGACCAGGAATTGTCTTTCTATATGCATGTGCACATTGTCCAAAACGTGACAGAACCTCCCAGGCAACCTCCATCTGTCTCCTTACCAAATTTGAAGTTAAAAAAGGAGCTTGTAATGACAGCTAACTTCAGGAAGATCATCACCATTTGACTTGTGCGCCACGCAGTGTTTGTACTTAAGGCACTTGCATTCTGCTGAAGTTACTACAGAGAGAAAACTACATGACTTAGTTCAGCTACTGTTGAGCACCTTTGCAGAGGACAGTATCACTAAATCTTACAGCATGAAGCTACAACAGCTTAAACACATATAAGAATAAACATCATCTCTGTGCTGCTGCACTGGGGAGATGTTGCAAGGAACGGCACAGAGAAGTCAGGGCAAAGCTCCCCCTGCCTACAGCCCCCTGGGAGGGTCCAGCACAGCCACCTGCACCATTAGCTCACATGGTGGAATTGCCACCTATAGAAAAAAGAATTTATATGCATATATATTAAAAATAGGCATCTTTTATCTAGTATGTAAATTGCTTTAAGAGGGAAAAACATGTTGAAGTATGGTGACTCATTTTTGCATTCATATCTAAGAGTATACAGCTAATACCAAAAGTACAGAAGCCATTCTTGCACATTTGGTTTATTATGCGTTCAGATTCTAGAGTGTACGAAACACTTTCATAATCACTTGCTGTATGATTTGGGTTTCCTTATTACTGGGAGGCAAAACTTGCCTGCTCTACTCACTCAGTACCTTGAATTCCACCAATGACCTTGACAGCTCTCTCATAATAATGTTAAACTGGTATTCTGGGGGCAGGCAATTCCCCTGCCCTTCAGCTGCTGAGGGTTTCTTTAATTTTTTCATTGTAATTTAAGCATCTCCCAGCAACTCATTTCCCAAACCTGTGACCTTTCTTTTTAACATTTATTTCAAAGTGATACGTCAGTGGGAAATAAATGTATATGGCTGGCAGGCACCCCCTCAAAGCTCCCTGTATTTTGTCACCACCAGACACTACTGGTTGCCTCATCTTAACAGTGAGGCATGCACGTTTTATATAAGAAAATCAACAAGCTTTATAACTGCAGGATTATGACTGTCCTTGCTCACCATTTGTGTAAGGCTTGTTAATCTCAAATTTAATGAATTTTTAGCACCCAGGATTGTCTATCAAGAAGTTGCATGTTGGAAGAATTTCATTTCGAAAGTCTGCACCCTCTATTATGCTGTGACAGCAGAAGAAAATGTATTCTATAAATGTTGCCTAGAACTAGTCAAAGATACTTGGCAGGGGGAAGAGATGGCTAGTTACTGATGGCTAACATCTGCATAATATTGATAGATACAGTAAAATTTGACATTATTACAGGACTTTACGACAAGCTGCTGGAGGAAGCAGTCTAAAATTTGGCTATCCTAACTTAAATTGATTCTTACAGTTGGAGTCAATGACAGGGAAGTACGAGCTAATTAGGGTGTGGGATGGGGGAGACATTAGGGAATTATTCCAAAATCTTACAAAGGTGGATAATTAGTAACACAGTTCTAATTGCCAGAATTATATACATATATCAAAGAGAATCTTTCGTCTCTTCCTAACTAAATACAAACATTTCTTGTTTTGATAATAATTACTAGCTGCCTTTTGTCACTCCTGTTTTTACATGCAAACAACTATTTACAAGCTAAATCAAAGCAAGAAAACATATTTACCAATTCTAAGTATGGAGAGGGGAGTTTCACGCTCTGCATCTAGCTACTTAGAAAGGCCCATTCCTGGTGTTTGCAGACCTCCTGTTTTGGCTAAAAGTTTTGCTATATTCGTGCATTTCCCAACATTGTGAAAGGCTGTGATGGAAGCAGGCAAATATAAAAATCTTTCAAGTAGCTAGAGATACTTCTAAAAGAGACTGTGCATTGATTTCAAATTTTAGCCTCAGTAATCACTAATGTCTTGATGACTGTGGACTGTTTCTTCATCTTAACTAGCAGCACTTTTTTCTATAATCTTTCCTATCCAGACTCACAGAATTTATTCAACTTTATTTAGCCATCCCTTAAGAAGCCCAGACAAATGTTGCTGTTACATTTTATAATTTTTTCTGAAGATTAAACATGTAAAATATCTATTATGTATGTTGTTTCTTAAGTAGAAATCTCCATACCTCAGCTATAGCAACTCCACTCAGAGCCCAACGAGCACTGGTCACTTGTGAATCTACTCAGCAAAGCTCAGCATGGTTAACAAGTCCCTATAAAACGTTCTGTTTGTTGCTGAGGCTGCTGTCAAATCACATGATGCTTTTCCACTTTGTCCAAGCAGTTTGGGAAAAATCCGATCATTCTGTCTCAGGCAGTACCAGGCTCATTCAGAGAAAACTCTTTCGGATTGACAGTAATCTGAGGAGGCACTGTTTGATCAGAAAGATACTTTCTTCAAAGTGCACGTTTAGGTGAAGAGAGTTTACCAGATGTCACAGCATAATCAATTGTTTCCCATTGAGGTGGCACGTGAGACAATCAGCAGCTCTGGCAGAGTGCAGATGACAGCTGCACTTCTGCAGCTGGGGCATCTCCATCTGGAAGCGCTCATCACTGGTGTGCAGGAGGTAATCCCATGGGAAATCACGTCTTTTCCTACCCCTGAGAAAACCTCAAAGTCACCACATGTACAATCCTCAGTTATCAGCATCTGCTTGCATTTTCCTCGGATGCTGATATTATACTTCCCAGAGGTCTCGAAATGAGATTAATCTGCTGGTAATGTCAGAATGAGGGAAAAACCTGAGGTCCTGCTGTGACATGTTTCAGGCAGCTTTTGCAACATCAGAAGTGTGAATTTCTACGCGTGCCACCATCAGGACATATGGCTACAGCCACATTAGAAAGCCCGCAGATGAAGGCAGTGTCCTTGGTTCAGAAAGGAGGGGAGACAGCCTGGCACCCACACTGGGCATCATGCCAAAAGGTGTCTGACACTGTCAGTGCCATTTTTCTCTTATTTCTTTTAAATGAGGCCTGCCACAAAAAGGCAAATACCAGAGGTCAGTCCCATGCTGGCAGAGTGGTCCTGAGATGGTGAGCACCTATATGGGTGGTACCAGAGACCTCTTTCCTGGTCCCCACTCTGCCACCGATGTATTGTGCTGCTTGTCTGTCTTCCTCTCCTGCTTATGTTCACCAGCCATAAAATATGGATAGGCCCTATTTAGCTCTTAGTCATGTCTTCAGCATTATTTTACAACCGTTTTACAGTGCTTTGAAAACTGAAGTATCCTCTGAATTACTGTTTTAATGCTGTGCAACAGATCAACGACATCGATAACCGGGTTGCCTTGTCATTAAGTCATACATTTGGCCAGCATACCACTCAGCACACAACCTGGAGAGCTGTGAGCTTTCTCACTCATGCCATCACCAGAGCAAGAGGCTTACCCACATTTGCTGAATCATCTACTGGAGCTCCATAACCAATGTATTTGCTGTAGATACTATTTCCAGTGAAAATAACTGTGGCCACACCTCACACTTCTAGTGAGATAAGTGGTTAACCATTGTCTTAACTGAAGATTGACAAGAAGCTGATAAAGCCAAGAAGCTAACTGAGCAGTAACTTCATTAACTCCCTACATGCCAATCAACTAGGGAGGTTTACAAGCTGACCAGAAGCTAAGGCTACCTGAAATGCAGTGCAGGCCTCTCCAGATGTTCCTGAGGGTTGGCTGAGTAAGTCTCCCACTGGTAGTATGCACACTGTGCCAGCTTTAAAGCCTTATGCTTGCCTGTTTCAACTAATTAAAACACAGATCAGTCACAGCATGGATGGAGTGCCATGGTGGACAAGATACAGTTATCCCTTCCCAGCAGAGCTGTGCAAGTCTTCAAGTTGTCTCTTGCTGTGCCTAAAATGAAAACATGACATTTTTGCTTTTTCTCCCTTCCACATGCTCCGACCAGCAGTCTGCTCGCTGTAACACTGGTGGGATGTAATGCAGGCCTGAAGAGCCTGCAAGACCCTTGCCAAATTCATTCCCTTTCAGTGGCAGCCTGCCTGGGGTTGTCCCCTTGCTGCCTGCACTCCCTGCCCTGCCTTGCCCTTCCAGCCCACCCATGCCCCTACTCACCCTCTGCCTTGCCAGCTGCCCAACAGCAGGTCAGCTAAACCTTTGAGAATGAGTGGTTTAGAGGTTTGTGGTCTTGCAGCTGACCCAGACGTAATTGTCAGGCTTGTTTGCTGTATTCTCAGAAAACCATGGTCTGAGTGGACATAACAGCTTCTCTGCCACAAGAGTTGTCTTTTCAGGTCAGGACTGAGGCTCGTTGCCAGGATAACAGGGGAAAGCTTTGAAAGACCAGTTGAATTCCAAGACTCAAGTCTCCCTCCTGCAAAACCTTTAGTCTTTGCTCTGTAATCTGCTGAAGTTTGGAGGATAATGAATTGCAAGTTTCAGTTTCTCAGACTGCTCATCCAGAATTCCACACAGGGACCCAAATCTACAGTGTACAACTTCTTGCTGCTTAAAATATGGCACCTTTTTTTCCCCCCCGCAGACTTAAGATTCTGAGAAACCACCTTGTATGTATTATAACAGTCTTGGATCTGTAGTAAGTCATCATTTGAAAAGAGAAAATATTTGATAGCTCCATCCTATTGAGTAATCAACATCTTGCCCTTGGACTACATCATTACATTTGCAGCATGCCTCCGCAAAACATACTCGGCAAAGGGATCCCTGACTCCTTGTACTTGCTATTCCTACATTGCTTTCATCTTTCCTGCAGTCAAAGTCTGACTGAATCTTTCACACCCCAGGAGATAGGGCAGGTTTTTTTTGAAGCAAATTGCAAAGTAGGAGGTTCCTTACCAGAGCAATTATGGTTTATCGTTTCAGTCAGTAAATGTTTAAAAAAGCATCCGTCTCTTCAGAACATATCATAAAATATGACATGCACACAAACTGTAAATAAATAATTGCTTGTGCTACAAGATCCTGTCCAGGGTTGGTTTCTGTTCCTGGTGTAGCTGCAAACTTTCTGTCCATCTATGAGAAAACATGTTCATCTTCCCTGTATCTTGTTTCCTTTTCAGGGCAATGAGCAGAGTAATTTCCCTGTCCAGAGAATGAGAGGAGAGCTTTAGCAGGACCAAAGTAAATAGCTTGCAGTGATTTCACATATTCCCAGCCCCGCTGCCTTAACGTGATTTTTAAAAAGAGAAAGGAATTCCATTCAACCTCTGGCTTGACTGTTATCCATTTACACCAAAGAGTCCAGAATGGTCTCAACTTAAGGTGTGTCTTGATTAGCAGCATTTATTTTCACAGTCAGATACTTCACTGTCTTTTAACACCATCACTGTACAGAAGAGCAACGAGAACCTCAAAAGCCATGATTTACCTCAGGCCCACAGACCACAGCTGCTACCATAGCTCTTGAAACAAGATCAATCAGATTTGTGCTTCAAATTTGTTGGGGTTTTTTAATTTCTCTATTAGTTAATACTGTAATCATGCAGCAGTGACAGAAGCAGTGCATGTTTGCCACCCATTGTTATTACATCTAACCATCTTCTCATAGTTAAAGTGCAGGGGCTCCTTCCCCCATTTGCCTACTCACTTCTAGGAAGCATCTGAAAATCTTTGTGGGTCTACAGGGAGACACAATAAAGCCTCATGCTTGAGTTTTCCTGCTTGAACTGGTGATCTTGTCATCTGTAGAGAAAAAAAAAAGATTTATTTTCAAGGAGGTTGAAAAATGGATCTCTACAATTATGAGGACTCACCTCTCTGTGATTCACTTGTACCTTCACTATTATGACAGTGGCTACCTAGCAACCATGCCTTTCGAGTCAAGCCAGCTTTATTTATATATATTTGTATTTCTACTGGCATAGGAAAAGGTAGCCATAAAAATATTAATTCATTTAGACACGGTATGCTAAAGCACCTTTTTTCAGAGAATTTAAAACAATATTTCAGCAGCAGCTTGAAGAAACACCAGTGGCTTGTTTGTTGGCATAGCAGGTGTACGTACCTTTTTAAGCTCACGCATTAGACATGCTTCTTTACAGGTTAAAGTACACAGAAAGTATTTATTGTAAAAAGTAAATAAAAAAATAAAACAAAACCCCAACCACTCCCTTCCCAAACTTTTGAAAAACAAGACCTTACGGTTTACAGGAGAGAGTGCTTTTCCTCATAATGCACAGTAGCAATTAACCCTCACCAGTGGGTGGTTTCTGGGCTTACCTTAACACAAGAATTACTTAAGCTTTAAATTTATGGACTTCATGCCAGTTACTTTTTGCCCAGAAGACAGGGTGGAGTTAAGTGTGCTTGAGATTTGTAGACAGAGGCAATCTAAGGCAATAAATAAGATCTTTTGCTTCCCTTCTGTTTGAAAGCAGAACTAGGTTGACCTTATAAAGCTATGTAATTGTTCTGGTTGTTTGTATTTTAGATCACTGCCCTCCCTTTCAGCCCTCCCTCCTCCCACCCCATCATCTATGAAAAGCAAAATCAAGCAGAAGCTGTAAATCACTGCATGCAGCTTACCTAACTCACCCCTTTTGCAGCTGACAAGAAGTAAAACCTAGTAAATGTAGTTCCTGCCCATTTTCACATGGCAACAGCTTTGTCGATTCATGGGATGAGATCCTCTTTCAAAAATGTTTAAAGACAGCTCAGTATTCCTTTCTGTTACCCCTCTGCTCCAAGCTGAAGCCTTGTCAGTGTTTAGTATTACCCCATTAACTTTGAGGTTTACAGATTATTCATTGACTAACCTTCACAAAACTTCCATGAAATAGCAAACTGTTCCTAGTCCAATATAACATGTGAAAAACAAGGCACTGTATTTAGTATCATAGAGTATTGGGTAAATTCCCTGATTCTGCTGGAAATGGGTACTGAATAAAAGGACTTTGTACAAGCAGACAGTGTTTGGCCAACTGTTAGAAAGATTGAAACAGAGACAGATATTTGGCAAATCACAGAGAGGGGAAAATTGTTTCTGTAAAAGTAGACATGGTAATAAACAGACATTTAAATAAACTAGAGCAATTACACTGAGTATTGCATAGTGAAATTAACAGCCTGTATTTCTGAGTATCGCAGATGTCAGAGGTGAGAGTTCAACTTCAGGCTCTCACAGGAGCCTAATGGTTCTGTAACAGGTTCACAGTTAACAAATACAAAAAGAAGGGACTAAGTGAAATGTAGCCCCACGTTACGTGCTTGGACCCTTGAGATGCTCCAACTAGGATCCAAAACAGGTGTCACTTTGGGTAGTGACAGAGAAGAAACTGAGGTGTGAGAGGAGGGCCACTGTCTCCCAAGGTCTCAGTCATCTCAGGTGAGGCTTTAAGGAGTCAAACTTCTATTCACCTGAAATCTACAGTCCAGTAGACATGTGGGCTCTGGTACCTCCAGGTAGCTTTTTTCTACATTTCACATTGTTTTAAGGACTATATATAATTTTCAAATCATGAATTGGATCTCAGTTCTTCACCACTAATGCCTTAGTCATGTAGTATTGATTGCTGTTTGCCTTTGTGCTATCCAGCTGGATTGCACTGGAATCCATTGTTTTACAAGAAAGGGTGTGCCAGTGAGTCACCCAAAATCTCTCGTGGTCCTGCCTGCCTGAGGCAGACTGAAGCAGGAACTTCTGTTGAGAGGAACTGAACCTGGAGGTCTCAGTAGCTGGGTGACTGTTTAAAGAGGATAGAGAGAGCACCAGCAGCAATTTAAAACACAGCAGCTACAGGTGCTTTCTTTGTGAGGTGCCCATCTCTTCAACATTTCAGATACACATTCTCCCTGAGAAAGTGTCCAATTCCAGGTGGAAAAAAGATTATTTTTTTTTTTTTGACAGAATGATTCACAATCCATTTAAATCCTGATGTAAGCACCAAGTTCTTGGTAAAGACATATTTTCGACAACTGATCTTAAAGAGCCAAACGTGCCACTGCTTCAAGCCTGCAAAAGCCCCTGAAGTTGCATCAGAAACTATGGCTCCACTTCTTTATCAGGTTCTGCAAAGGAGAGCAATGCCTTGCCTTTGCCACCCTTACTGCTTTCATTAGATCTGATATTAAACATGTTGGATGGAAACAGGCAAAGAGTCTCTGAGGGAAAGCGCAGGTTCAAGTTCAACGTGGGTTGTATTCCAGGTCTGTAAAATGGGGATAATACCACTTCCCTGACTCACAGACGAACTTAAGTTTCCAAAGTGTTCTGCAGACATCAGAAAAATTATAATCATCACTAATTAGAAAATGATCATTCAACATAGTCTTTGATTCTAGGCAGATTTCATCCTTTACCCTTTCTATTACAACTGTTGAATTGCAATTTCATTTATCTTCATTGTCTGCAGTTTTGAAGTAATTGGAAAAGTTCACAGTGAAGGCTTTGAGGTGTCTTCCTGTTATCAAGGGTTTCTATTAAATACATGGAATTGATTTAAGCCTATTACTTTATCAAAAGAGCATAATCCTGTTCTTTAGCTTTCAAGGGAAAGCAGCAACTATCACAGTTAATTACTGTTTCCTTGCTGGTACTCCAGAGCAAGCAAATGTTCCACAGTCCAAAGTAATTGGTAATGACTGGGAACAAACGTACATATTGGTCCTAATAACCAATAAGGCTAACTGGAAAAACTGGGAAAAGTGTGGACTGTAAAATAGCTGAATTTTCTTCACAAAAGAACATGAATTTCCATCTTAAAGGAAACATATATATGTTTTACTTGGTGCTTTTTTAAAAAACAGGTAATGAAACATCCCTAAATGACATAAACATGTAAACTGTGAGTCGCCACAGAAATGCATGAGAGAAAAACAGTTTTAACAAGATGCCATCCATTTTCAGTACACAAGTGTAATGCAAAGTGTATGAGCACCCCTGTACAGGAACTGAAGGTTCAGCTGCCCACAGATCCTGCTTGCCCTCATCGTAGGCAGCTTTAGGGCCCTTCTGAAGACCTTCTGTGTCACTACATAGGCAGCTCACCTGCGTCCCGCCAGCCACATGATGCTCTTGCAAGATGACAGTGAGCGTACAGAAGGAGTGGAGATGGTGAGTTTGTCCTGGCTGTGGTGCCCCAGAGGCATATTATTCAATGTTAGGCAATATTTAGCTACAGAGGAGAAAGAAGCTAGTGTTTCCCCGCTGGTGTGCAGGGCCCTGAAAAACTCCACCCCAGGTGGACAGAGCAAATGCACCCCAGGGTGGGAGAGATGAGCATGACCAAAGGAATGGGAAAGGATGGACAAAGCAAGTTGGGTGCAGGGAGGGGTTGGTGGTGTGAGGGGGGACAATAACATTTCACCTCCCACAGGTTTGAATCCAAGCCAGAGAGTGCGATGAAGCAGAAAGCTTTTTGAAGTATATTTCAATAAATTTGCCCACATTCTTAAGAGATTTCTAATGAAATAGTCCTGTCAACTTTGGTGAATCTTTGATTTATACTGACTGGGGATTTATCCTTCTGCTGGGGTATTTCTAAAGTATGTATAATTTTGTTATACTAGCAAGTCAGTTATTCTGATATATGTATTATTGGTTATTATGGACTGTCATCAACCCTTCAGTCAGCTGGCCATGATTCATGAAAGAAAATCACTCTTAATTAAACATTCATCTAATTATTCTTGCCAGAAACAAATGAAATATGCAACCAATATGTTCCATAACAGCTTCAGACGAGTACCGCTAGGATTTGCGAAGCCAGATGATTGAATGCACAGAGAAGCTTTTCAGCACGTTACATGAGGAAAGGATCCATCCCTACCTTTTAACTGTCTTCCAAACATTTCATGCAGTATTTAATGTCAGACTAGATTTTGGAGTAAGGCACATTAAATGACTACAGTAATTGCTCTTTGGGAGAACAGATTTGAGTGACAACACTTTCTCTAACCTCTAGGGTCTTACTTTCCTATGAACAGCTTAACATTTAAACAAACTGATTTCTCAATATTTCGCACAGAAAAAAAAAAAATCCCTGCTGAGGCTCATGTAACTATTTTTCTGTATGTAATTAAAAAGAAACGATCTAGCATAACATTTTTCTTTGGTGTGTCACTGAATTGCTAGTCTGTTTCATGCATGCATATGCATCTAAGTACTAGGATGTTGACCCCTACAGAATGACTTCAAAATGCCTAAAGCTTATCTTTCCCCCCCGTGTCTGAGACTATAAATCTAATTACTGAGTGCCTGGAATAGTTTTGTGAGTCCTGCAAATTTTTTTCTTGCCCTAACTTATCTCAGCTTACAAAGTCTTGAATATGCAGCAGCTACAGATTTTCTTCCCAGTGCATGGACACTGATGATGCAAATTGCTCATATAAATTTGATTGAAATCAGTTGAACTTTCCTAGTATGAAAAACTAGTCTAACTAAAGGGAAGAACAGAAATGAGGCTTAGAAAGATTTGCCTCATCAAAAGGGCAAATGTATAAGGGGAGTGTGTGTTTCAACTTCAAATTCACCCTAAAAGTCTGGCCTTCAATTTATTTTTTGTTCACTGCATAACCCAATAATCACTAACATGGGTTGCCAAAAGTTATATTGTGACTTCATAAAAATTACAGTAATGCCAGGAAATTCTCAATACTTGTTCACAATTGTAATAAAATAATTTTTGTTAATAAACCTTCTCCTTCTCACTCTGAGGAAATAGGAAAATAAGTAGCAAGTAGTGGGGTTTATGCTATTCAAATATTTGGCAAAAGCCTGGAGATTCAGCAGGTTGCTTCTGATACCATCACATCTGCAGGTTATCAGGTTCCGGTATGCTACTTCTCTGCAATTATTTATTAAAAGACCTAAAATGAACATTTCAAAAGGATTTTGCAGAGCAGTTGGAGTTTGGGTTTGTTTCTCAATCCTGCCACAGCTTTTATGTGAAGGAAATTTAGAACGAGACAGGTTAAAACAGGTAGGTGTCGATCTCCCTTTGAAATCAAGTCTTACAGATGTTTCTTATGAAATCGGTGGGAAGTAGACATCTAAGAAACTTCAAAAATCTAGCCTCTATGCTCTCTAGAATAACCTCCAATTGGAAGCAAGCAGTGCAATGCCTGATATGACTTCGGAGTTCAGAGTAGATTGATTATATCTTAGAGATTTCTTGAGATCACCTTTCATGGATATCTCTGTGTTCCTAGGACTTTTTTCAGTAAACATAAAATATTCCAGTTCTAGTTCTTCACTGGGTTTTATTTTGAACTCATAGAACTGACTGTTTAATCATATGTTGATTCCAAACACAGTTTGTTCCATATTTGCCAGAAACAGGTAATTCAGCAAGAGAAGTGATTGTTACTGAGAACAATTACTGAAGTTAAGATGTTGAATAGATATAGATGCTGCTTTTGTTTTATGCATGGTAAATACCTGTTCTCCTTGGTTCACAACAGTTGTGTTAAGATCTGGGGCCCAACCACTTCCCTCACCATGAGCCACATGTGCATTACCTGAAGCTGGCAGTTGCAGTACAACCAGGACTTCATTAGTATACTCTTATGCTACAGGAATATTTTGTGACTCTTGAATGCCACCATCAAAGTTTCCTCTTTCTCATTCTGAAAAAACAGTCAATTCATCTTTATTTTTCAGTTATCATAACCAGAGATTACCTCTGACCTTAATCCACAAACCATGTATGCTTTACCACATTGACCAGATTAGTCATCAAATAGTCAGATCTGTAGTCATCTTTCTTTCTTGGTTTCCTTATTATCATTTTATTAGCTGCAAATTCCTGCAAAACCACACAAACTTCCTTTCCAAGTCTGACTACCACTGCTCCCATAAGATGGAGGAGTATTTTAGCAAGCTGTGACCACAGAAGAGTGGCAATTAAGAAATTGCCGCTATGGCTGCATGCTTCTGCAATTGCCAGCAGGCACCAGTGAAACTCTACAGCATCTCACATAGCACCCAAAAGTGTGAAAAGCAGAGAAAGCATCAGGGCAGCAGACGGATGTACCGAGAGGCTGGAGGTGCAGGGTCCCTGGGAAGGCTTTTTTGCACAATTGCTTGTGCAACCAAAGCACCTGATTTGCTTTTCCTGCTGCCTCCTGCAGCTACCAGCAGCATGGACCGTGTTTTCCCATGGCGGATTTCTGCTTTCACTTGTGCTACAGCACGTTAGCATTGAACTTGTGACTCACTCCTCACACAGCACATGCAGCACTCTCTCCTCCCCTTGCGCCACTGGCAGTGACGCCTGCTGTCCACACCAGCCCTCCTCTCACCATGCTCTAGCTCAGCAACGGCCCCTGCCCAAGCTTCAGACCCCAGGGGAAGAGGGCTAACTCCATGGGTGCTGAGTCTTGTGAGATGGACAAATTTAAAGCCATGCCCTGTGCTAAGTGTTTCCACCTAGCTAGCTCTAGACAGGTCCCAGCTTAGCTGCTGGAGGGGGTTAACAAGCCCTTTTGACATGCCTGTGTGTTGTTCAAAGGGTCCGAGCATTTAACTTTAAATTTTTGCTTCTATTCTGGGGACCAGTTGGCTGAATATTCACTTTACAGCATTTAAACATATGGACATTTACATTCTTTATCACATGTAGCTGAGAGTCCACTGAGCAATAAGGAGACTTATTTGTGCTAACTGTTCATTTCACATTGTATTTAATACTGCAAAAAAAGGATTTAAATTTGTTTGCATACAGAAAGTAAATTATTTTTATGTTGTGCTGCCAGCGTAAAATTTTGCTGCATGCAGCTTTCCTCTTCTTTTCTAAGAAGCTATCTAAAAATAAATGCTGTACACCTGCTTTGTCTCTGTTTACCATCCAGTAACTAAAACTAAACATGTATGTAGCACTGTGCTAAAAGCCTCGGTTAAGCCTAGAGAGGGAACTTCACATGCACTGCCTTTGCCAACAGTCTTATTTACTTCTCGCATCAGGGAGCATAAACTGTCCTAGCCCAAGCTTCCCCCCGAAACGCCTTTGATATAACATGCTTTAACTTTTGGTCAGCCCTGAAGTGGTTGAGCAGTTGGACAAGATGATCATCGTAGGCCCCTACCAACTGAAATAGTTTCGATGCAATTCCATTCCATTCCATTCTATTCCATTCTAGTCTAGTCTAGTCTAGTCTATTCTGTTCTATGATGTACTGTTCTCTTACAGTCCATTCAATTCCATAAGAAATCAAAAATCCATTTCCTTGCCTTTTCCTTTCTGGAGGTTTGCACACCATCAGACATAGCAGTGCAAGGTCAATGACGACCCGAACTGAGGCTAGAAGCACATTCTAGTGCAGAGAAGGTCCCACACCTCACACCACAGCTCCCTCTGGCAACAGGGACTTAAAAGCCAAAACACTGCTGGCATATGAATTGTCAAATTGTGGTTTCTGATTCATATGGGGCCTCAACAAGTCTTGTGCTGTCAGTTACACCTCAAATTCAGGGATTTACATCATCCGGACTTCTGTTTCGCACTACCTATTTCTGTCTTCTGAAAGAAATGCTCTTGTTTTCACATTCTGGAAAGCATTGTGACTGTTGTTACGCTGCCACCACAATACACCATTGACTAATAGGTATTTTGGAAATTCATGTCAGGTCTGTTTAACTATTTTTATTCTTCTCTTGTCCATTAAATCAGACTGGTATCCAGGGCCACAGTTGCTCTCCCATTGATTTCTGGCCTGTGCTGGGTAATGGAATGCCCCCAAAATCTTATGATACCCTCATCTGCTCCAAAGTTATATAGATGATCTGCACTCCAAGGAGTACTGAGGTCAGCTGGCCAAATCAGAGCCTAAACTAAGCTGGGGACCAAGCAGTCTGCACTGACCTAGCTGTGCCCCACTGCTTTTGAAAGTGTAGAGATTAAAAGGCAAAAATAAAATGTAAATCTGAGAAAGGTTTTCCTACTTGGTTTCCTACACTATCCTGTATTGGATAACCAAACAAAGCGTATTACTGACAGGGAAAAGGTGCACTGTGCTATGAATTAAAAGTTTTTTTCACTTATATATGCTACATTGAAATGACAGGTGTCAATCCCTGCACTCTAGGACATAAAATCAGGTCAGAAAAAAATTCCCAGAGGGTGAAAGGTTTGCAAAGTTGTGTCAAAAAAGGCACTGTAGTGTAATTTACTTTCCACTGGAATACCTGAGTATCAGTGAGACAAATGGTTGGACTAGTCATTGCTGTGTGGCATTAAGACTCCTACAGAAGTAATCACTGCAAAATTACTGAGAGACATGATAGGTGCACACTGTCTTCATCTATGAAAATAAAAATGCTGGGGGTAGGCTATAGTATAAAACATATAATTGCTATGAAATGAGGACAAAGAAGTTTAGCTTTGATTATTATTACCATTTTTAGACAACACATTTTGGGCCAAGAGAATTCTTTATGTCATTAATTGTTTGGATGTTTTGGTTCCTGGGTCAAGATCTCTAGAGGCAACAATAATACATGAACTAAGGATTTCTTTCTTTGTCCCAAAATGTGCCAGTCAAACAATTTTAGGAGAATCCACCAACTTGAATGGCTGCAATAATTTGTCAAAAATATGAATGGGTCAGACTGATTCTGATGTGCAGCACGTCACCAGAACATTGCAGAAGAATATAGCAGAATGCCCCATAAGCGATATAGACACCAGTCTCTTGATGCAGCTATGAGCTTCCAAAGCAGTTAGAGTTCTGCCCAAAAGTAAAATAAATCAGTAATGTAGTAAACACTTCAGAATAGTTTTGGACTAGAGTCTGTAGTATGTCAACATGCAACAATTTAATTAGCCTTCATTCTCACTAAATACCTCAGAGCCCTATCCTGTAGTTGGGCAAAATGCCCATGAAATCCAAGAGGAAAGCATAGAGCCCTTTAGTGTAAGGAGGGAAATGCTGTTTGTTTTTATAATAAATCTACAAATATCTCAGCCAAGCTAGGAATAATGCAGGGACGTTGTTTCCTTCTTCCTACAAATTTGTCTTTCAGTGGAATCACACACTTCCTAATTTGAAATTGCCTTGTCTAATGGAAATATGGGATTATATCTGACGGATAATTTTTTGATTCTGCCTAAAGAAGCAGAGGAAGTCTGCTGTGGACCAGATGCAGCAACTTTAAATTCCTTCCTCTCTTCCTTTAGTACATCTTACGCTGTTGTATAGAGAGGGTGCTATGAAGCTTTTTTGAACTACCATCATGGATGTATCAACGTAGCACCAGTGGCTTTGAAAACAGGGTAAGTTTATAGCAGGTGAGGATGTAGCCTGCAGTTTGTGCTTGTGTGTGGGCATGTGTGCATGCTGAGGAGAAAAACGCATGCGCAAGCACAGATTTCTAGTTTTCTCCATTTATTTTTAGCAATCTCTCGGTTCAGCCACTGTTTAAAGTGTGAGCTTTTCCAAAGCTCTCTTTAAAAGTCCTGCCCTTTTTGAGAGACATTTGAGCATTTTGAAAATAACCTTTAAAATGTCCGCGTCCCACAAAAGACATTTAACCACTTCTTAGTTAACATATAGTGAGTCATCCAATAAGACTTAATCCATCTAAGAGACCAACTAAGAAATTGTTCTGGGGGCAGCTCTTATAAATCAGGAACATATTTAGATGAATAGCAGTGGTGGTTTAGTGGTAATGGTTTTGACCCATTTCCAATTTATTAAAGCCTTTCTTCAACTCAATATAAATCCAATTCTTAGAGTGAAAAACTGAATTTGAAAATAAAATGTAACGTAACATCTTTTTTATGAGATAGGAAATGAAAGTGGCATTTCATCTTCTATTATTTGACACATAAAAGTACAATTAAATTGAAAAACTAAGAAAAAATCTGTAGGACAGAGTAACTCCTATATTTGACATGAAAAAATAACTGTAGATTTCTTTAACTGATTAATCTCTCTTCCGTTTTCATCGAAGACTTCCATATGAAAACAGAATTGAATGTTTCTTACAGCATGAATTGTCTTTACCTAACTAAATAGAATGCTAAGGAAAATGCATTTATCCTTAGGCAGAACATAAGTACACATGGTTATGAAGGTCAGCCTGGTTTCTAATCTGAGTGAAATATAAGTACCATATTTAGCAGATGCATGTACAAGTATGCCCATACAAGAAGAGAGAGTGAGAAAAGCAATTATAATTGCTATTCCCCAAATATATCATGAATTCTCAGATTTTCATATTATGCTTTTACATTCCAAGAACAAACCTTCACAGGTCTTAGGGGGCCAGGGGATGGGGGAAGATAAGAGAAGTTTCAGCTTCTGGCAGGACTTTATGTTTGGTTAAATGTTAAAAAAAAAAAAAAAAATGGCAAAAAACATCTTCAGTGAACTTCAATCCTTTTTGTGATCTTTCCAAAAATTAAATTAATCCAAAAAGCAAATTTTATTCTAGGCAAAGTTCGATGGCAAAATTCTGCTCTCAGTGCAACACTTTAGATGCCCATGAATTGCGTGAATCTGTCACTGGAAGTTGAATTTGATGCCAAATGTCTATATTTTCAGCATCTATTGACAGGCCTACAAATAACATAACTAGTCTGCTACAGAGAATAGTCTGATCTTTGTACCACAGGGAGCTTTTGTATTTAAACAGCACTAAGGAAGGCAACTTGGCATAAGGATATTAAAGTGTTTTATACATACATACAAAGGAAACACCATTGATTTCCTCTTTGATCACTATTCAAGCAAAATCAAAGCAAAACCATAGTCCTCAGATTTTTTTAAGGCTTAATACCCATTTTATAGACAAATTAAGTCCTCTACCATGTATGTCATCATTATGGCAATGCATGTGGCATGTGCCTTCCTTGCTTGTTTTGTTTTGTGCTTTTAGGAGATATGATAAAGACAATCAGAAAAATAATTACTGCTCGTTGGAGTTGTTTCCTTTTTTAAACAAACAGACTTTTACACATCTTGAAAGGGTGAAAAAGTCAAGAAATTCTATGCAGGTACTAGAATGGCACAGCTGTCAAGGTCTGATCTTTCTTCCCTTTTTTAATTCTACTGTAGCACAGGAAGAGTGCAAAAATTCAATAGAAAAGAATTAAAGTAAAATCATTACATTTCTGATAGCAAATCATGACCAATTGTGTAGTGTCACTGAAAAGTATGAAGTGCAGTAAAGTCTAAAAGCTGTAAGTGCCACATTATTCATTTTTACTGAAAACCTAAGAGGGCTTCTTGTAAACTCAAAATTTGTCATACCCCCCTTAAAGTAGGCCTTTCAAGATTTCTAACAATTGCTTCACTACTGACATTCAGAACCTTGAGTTATTTCTGTGTTTATGGGGTTCACAGCATCTATGGACACTTGAAGTGCTGTGTTAAGAAGCAAAAATACAAAGTGAAAATTTTGGCTACCAACATAAAACTAAAGCAAATGTTCAAAATACAAACATATGGAGATTGAGAAAAGAATTGTTTTCCCTCTTCCATTCATTCGCTTCACTGATTTTGTGTCTTCACTTCTAGCCTTTGCAAGGATTATACTTTTAAACCAAAACCTCTCAATCTAATAACTGAAGGGAATTTCTTCAAAATCTGGAATATGCACAATACTTTTCGGATTATTGTTCTCTGAAGTGAAAAATGCAAACAACAAACAAAACAGTTACCAAAGTGGACTTCATAGTTACTGAATGCTGATTGCTTGGGAAGACATTGACCCACACTAACATTTTCCATATTCCCCAACAGGCTGATTGATCTAGTTTGAATTTTAAATTTGATCACACAAAAAGAAATATTTCACAGGCAGAGAGGTCAGTAAAAGAATCCCTATTCCAGACCCAATCTATGGAGTAGGTAACATCTCTGAATAGCTTCTCACCACCTGACCGTTTTCCTTACTTTATTCCTTGGGCAATTGAGTGCATATGTATGCTCTATGTCAATATTTTTTCAGTATCTTTTTGTAATTCTTTAATCTTGTATAACCATTCACTGCCTCATCTCAGTTCACCTCAGTATTTAGGATAGATAGAATCTGTCTCAATACCTCTGTTCTGTAATAGAAAACATCAGGAAGAGAAAGTCCTACTGCCTCATGCTGGACGCATACCTCCATACCGGGAGACCATTTCTTTCTGATCACAAGGCATGCCTTCATGATTACCCTGCCTGCTGCAGCCAGCAACTGCTTGACACGTGCCATTAGCTGCCAGCACCAAGCCAGGCATTACTCTACACTCCAGCACAAGTTTAGCTTCTGACCTCAGGCAGATGAAGCCATCTGGCTTGGTTCCTTATTGCTTGTAATGATGACAATGGACCTCAAGCATTAGCTCCTGGCTATGCCAAATTCTGACTTTTTTTTCTTTCTTTTTTTTTTTTTTTTTGTTTTATTTGTTCCTCTCCATTCTGTAATAGGCAATTAAGAGATGAAATTGCACCAAGTACATGACAAAATGCCTAAAGAGAGCTATGCTTCTTAGGAAGGAAACTTACAGCCTCAGAACCAAGCAGCAGCAGCAGCCTGCACCCATCCTATATTCCACAATCTGTAATTTCAGCTACATATCTATTTATTCCAATGCTGCAGTATTCCATTTCTGAATGAGTTCCCACATCATGGTGACACATGCCTAGCATTATTGCATTTTAGACAGCCATCTGTACTGATATATTCAGCCAATAATTTGCCACTAGGAAATTGGTTCCTGGGAATATATTTCTTATGCAGAGTGCATGCATGCCTGTCTCCAATTTCTAAAATCTATATATCCTTGACGTATCTTGTAGGAAGCGGAAATCCTATTTCATCCTGAACTGGCTGTAAAACATAATGCTTTGTATTAATTAATGGGCAAAAAAATTTATGCCATAGTTCATCAGCAAAACCTTAGCATTAGTGTAACAATCCCTGAAAGAATAAGCAGTAGCATGGAGATGCCAGCTATCTAAATATGGCAAATGGCAGGGAAGAATGAAATAGGTCTAAAGGGACACAGATCCTCTAACTAATGAAAGATATGGGCTAAAAATATACTTTAGTGCAGATAAATATAGAATAATGATTACAAGAAAAATAATCCAAACGTGGATTGTAGCATTTAGTGGAGCAATCTTACCCTGGAAAAGAAAATAGCCAGGTAGTTATTAACGAATAATCCTTCAGTATTATCAAACCAGTTTATGATACCCATATGTAGCAAGAAATGGCCACCTAACTTCAGATCATTAAGTCCATTTCCTGTGACACTAGAACATAGCTCACCAGATGGGAGACACATGAAATATTAAAAAGATACTAAACATGTAGTTTAACTTCGGGCAGAAAGCCAAGGGTAGTAGGAGCATGGGCAGGCAGCTCACAAGCGGGGCTGAGGAGGTAAGAGTTCCTCAGCTGAAAAGCGTGGTTCAAATTATATGCAATGCAATTTTTATATCTGCTAAAGTGGGGGGGGG
>NW_009915669.1:0-45868 GCF_000696875.1 Nestor notabilis | reverse complement strand
GGGGCGGTGGTTCTTTTTTTTTTCCAAGGGAGGGGTGGAAGGGGGAGAGAGAATTAAAAATGGAAAGCCTGAAAGGAGAGTTCGACATACTAAACGAGAAAGAGAAATTCTATTACTTTAAGCTAAGAAAGATGGACTTTTGGAAATAAAGAATTTTCTTTTAATTATCAGAGATTTTCTTGCCCTTGCACAGGCACCAGTCTGCTACTCAGAGGCTTTCACAGCAGTTAATCCCACTTTAAGTGGGATTAGCTTTAATATTTAAATAAATAATCTCTATGGTTTTACAGGTTTTGGGTGACAGGAGCCCAGGGAGGAGAAAACTGGCAATAATGGGAAAAAAAATGAAGGCTTCATCCTCCAGCAGATCTGGAAGGTAAACAGCAAAACTGGGAGAACATTTCAAAGGTCTTCCACAGCCCTGGAGGAAATTTCAGAGGACTGATCAGTCAGTTGAAATCCATGTAAGTTCAGTTTGTTCTTGGAGGAAAGAAGTAAGTATCTTCACTTTACTAAGTCTTTCCAGAAAGAATACATGTTCACAGCAAAAAAGCAGTTTCCAAAGTTTTTATGAAACCATACATAAATATTGTTTTGACTTACACAGAATCATCTTTGGTGTGGGGTTTTTTTTTCTTTCGAATTTACACAGTACCACAAAAATGCTACATTTTGTAATAGATGTCAGCCAGTTCTTTTTATTTCAACAAATTATTTACTGACGATATAAATATTTTTATGAAAAAAATCACTTAAAGATTATTTGTTTCCTTCCTGTATAGAATAATTTTTCATTTCTGTATGTTTTGAACTTCTAGACACCATCATGACAATCCTATCACATAGCCAGAAGTAGAAGTATCACTGCACTGTTGCCTTTTATGGTATACCAATATTTTATGTAAGATACTTTTTCAAATTCATGAGAAGGATTTCTAAACCAGTTAAGAATTAGAAAGGATAATCCATTTCCTTGATTAATTGCAGCTTACATATAACAACAGGTTTTGAGAGGGAGATAACTTATGGTAGCAAAAGGGATGGAAAGATTTTGCAATAGGAATCATATCTGAGAGGTATTTTTTTGGATAACTCTGTTAAATAAAAATAAAACATAAACTATTGCAAAAAGAAGTTGGGTCAAGAGAATTGACCTAGGCATATACTTACTCATCCATCATTAACTGAAGATCATGGTTTAAGATGGCACCAGTGCAAGCATTGGTGCAGCCTTACACTGCCTCCAGGGAGGGAGCCATTGCAGATTAAACCCCTGAAACCCACTCATCACTGCATGGCCCCACATATCAGTGGGCACAGAGGACCGGCACTTCCAGTAAGGGGTGTGGGTGAGGGCAAAGGCAGTCCTGCTTCTTCCACCAGCTTCATCGCTTTTTGCCTGGTTTGCAGAGCTATGACATAGTATACATTCTTAGGACAAAGGGTAAGATTTTAAATTTTTTACTGTCTCCTTCAAACAAAACTGATAACATAAAGAGTATTCCAAGCTTCTTAGCTCTCCAGGGCTGCAGATTCTGGAAGAATCATCCTAAAAGGAAAAATTCTCATTTTTACCAAGTCCCCCTTGCAAGTACTCCGGGTAAGGAACCACAGAGTTGATGTCAGCTGCACTTAGATTGGCCTTTTGGCATTACTAAAAAGAAGAAAAAAAGGAAGAAAAAAGCCAACCCAAAAACAGATGCCCACAAGCTGACTTCTAGGTTGAAATTTGTTGCATATGTTCAAAAAATACAAGCGACATTTGCTCCCATGTATTGTAGGCAGCAGTAACAGAAATTTGACATGTCAAATAGAGTACATGCCACTTAATCTATCCAGCTTGAAATCTGGAACACAGTGTGTTACAAAGACCTGGGAAAAAGGGAAGAGGGGAAAAAAAAAAAGGAGAAACATTAAATGTATGTGAAGTGTTATGGAAAAAAAGTGTAAATTCTGTTTTTCAGCCCCCAGCTTCACGATTCTTCCTTTCTGATGCAAATAGCTTCCAACAGAAAGATTTGGGAGTGCAAATTTGTATGAAATGTTGGCAATTCAAAAAATAAAATGTTGAGAGGAATGACATAGTTTGTTTCCTTCAAAATTTCTAAAGTTCTTTTTTTATATGAAGCACCAGTAGAGATTTCATAACAGGTCAGAATTAAACCTCCCTGAAATGTTAAATACTAGCTTTATCCCCAGTCCTTCAACAGGACAATGTGTGGCAAAAGCCAAAAAAATCCTCTGTATTAAAAAAAGATGCCGAAACAGTAATTCAAAGAGTTAACAACCACTGCAAATACATTTACTGCACTTCATTATAAAGTTAAAGTAAATGAAACATTTAAAAAGAAATAACAGATGCCATCATCCTGGATGGATAATTAACAGCAGACTCTTTAACACTTATATTTAAATGGGACAGAAACATTTCAAAAAGATTTTTTTTTCTGTTGCAAAACATTCAGATGTAAAGAAAAAAAGACCATTCTCCTCCAACAACCTCCATAGGGAAATTAACTTTTGAACAAAACTGAGAGAACACTTCAGCAGTCCAGGTTTCCACTGTTCTTGAGAGGAGTGTGGGCAGCATTTTGAGTTCCTGGATGTGGAACAACAATGGAGGTGATACGTAACCCATTACCATTCCTCTTGGGCAAAGAATTTACTCTCCTTAGCCTTGCAACCTGCTAGGGCCTTGTTTGCCCACCTCTGGTGGGCTTTCCAAGTCAGATCTGGCTTGTTTGCACCAAAATATGTGCTGATACAGAGCCAAGAATGTGGTGTCCTCTTCTGCACCATCAGCTCAGATATTGCAGCATGGGGGCACCATCCTTTAGCAGGTGCTTGGTAATGAAAATAATGATACTTTTTTCCATATGCATTCTTCTTCCACTGTCACTTGAGCAGCTCTGGTTTTTTTCCACCTCCGTGATTTTGAGGAGATGCACAAAGCCAAGGTTTACTCAAACCTATTCATCACAAAACTACACCTAGTTTGCCGTCACTTGGCACCTTTTTTGGCTGCAACAGTAGAAAAACTGGCTTATGCTGACAGAGAGGTTGGAACCCTCTCTGTCTTCTAGAGGTGATCTCTCAAGGTAAGGATTAACACATTGTTTAGACAGCCTGCAGGAACAAAGCTACTTCTGCCATTCTCTCTGCCATTTCAAGGTATCAGATAACACCTTTCACTTTAATTTGAATGAATACAAAGGCCTTTGAAACGATGGTGAAACCATCAGCTCCCAGGTGGTAAAACTCACTCCAAGTTACCTGCTCTGAATGTTGAGTTTAGGGTAAAATACATGGCTGTCCAGAGGCTTGGTATATACCTGCTAAAGGTGGATGGTCATCCAGGCAGGACATCTTATTCTCATCCTGGGCCCCTTCAGTTCAACCATCAGCTGCCCCAGTATATCGTTTCAGGCTCTGAGTGTGCGTTACTTATAAAACACAGCCTCTCAGCTAAACACAGGTTTCTCACTTTCCTTTTCTGTTTGCCAGGCTGTATGTGTACAGATTATCTTCCGAATTGAGATACACAGATGCTCTCCTTATTAATGCGAGAAAATAATAGTGCCAAGGGGCATTATAGATCTGTTCATTCAGCAGGGAAAAAAAAATTGCGCAATATGATGAAGTCAGACAAATACCAGGAAATTAAGGACAACCCTCCCCCTCAACTATTTACTTGTCAAACTGATTTTAAGTTTGAATATGCAGTCTGCATATTTCCTCTTCATATTAGCAGGTGCCAATTAATAATTGAGCCTTTTGACAATCCTATCACTAGGAACTTAGCATACAGCAACAGCAAAGCATGTAGCGTGTTCCTAGCTTGGTAAAAAAAAAAACCAAACTGAGACTTCAGACAATAGAACAAAACAGGCTCAATCTCATAATCAGGAACAACTGCATTTGCCTGTGCCTACATAGAAAGCAAACCTCCAGCTCGAAGCGTGCAGAGGGTAACTGATGAATATGAACATCCAAGAATGATTATGACAGGAAGTTTACATAATGGTAACAGTATCTGTCATACTTTGCGATTCTCCCACATGTGATATCTGATGTCTGACAGTGACTCATGGGCCATGACTCTCGTGTGGCTGCTCAGTTAGGTATGACTAAAAGACAAACCCAGATTCATGTAAATGGCATGCACGTGTGCCCCGATGCTGACAGATAAGTGGGCGTTTATTGGTGCTGCTGTCAGACACCTGTATGCATCATCAATATTTAGAGGAAGGCACATGGGCACTAAATTGCACCTTTTGTATAACCATGATTTTGAGATGTCTGGGAAGAGAAGTGATACTCAGAGTCATAGTCCCCCACCTCCTGATAAGTCAGTAAGTTAGCATTTCTGTCTCATTTTCATTTTCCCAAAATTCTATGTGCATGAAATTGCTATAGGCAACTGCCCAGTGCCTTTGCATCTGCTAGAGCTGTTAAGTTGCTGATGAGGTCTTTTTCACAAGATCTGGCTTTTCTTTAATTAATTATTTAGATTGATTTATTTATTTTTTTTTTTTTTTTTACAATTTCTGAAGATATAGAATCTGTTCCAGCAATATGGCGAGTGCAAATGTTCCTATGGGCAGCTTGCTGATATCCAAGAAGATGTTTTAGTCCTGCTCATAAAATTATTTTTTCAGCATAAAGTTGTAAGTAAGTATGTATATATGTATGTATAGAGAAGGGATATTAAGATACATAAATTTCCAGTATCTGAGATCTGTCTATGGCTCCCATGAGAGACATTTGTTTTAATGGAAATTACTACAGGACAGTCAAGCTCTTCATGATGTTGGTATTGCATATCAATATCTTCAATGATACATAAAGAAGGTAATGGGCTATATTCAGTCCTTAGTGCATGGTAAAACTACCACTGAAACTGGAAACCGTCGACTACAGACAATTATGATTATACTTCAGTTAACTTGAAAATACAGGTAAAAAAACCCATTTTTTTTTCTTAATTTAGTTGGGTTGTTTTAATACTATTAACCCTACAAATTATTAGTTTGTAGATAATGTTTCATGTATATTTTCTTGCTTAGGTTTAAGTTCCCTGAAATGCAGCCTGATTTCACAGGTTTCTTCCTTGTAAACTTATTTGTGAAGGGAGGATCTCCCAAGTTCGACGGCTGTCTGCTGTGGATGAAAGTGAGGCAAAGTACTGTAAAACAAATAAAAAAGGGAGGGGTAAGATCAAAGTACCTCATTAAGAGCAGTACATTACAGCCTTGACCAACCTCCACCTGCCAAGATTGTATATACAAGTCTGCCCCCAGTTAGCTGATAGCCTGTCTCTGCAGTGCCAAGGGAGGGGAGAGGGTGAGAGGGTTTGGAGCAGGAACACCGCCAGTGCTAAAATTACCTGTGCTTCCCCATGTGAGCCATCCTCACAGCAGTTCAGTAAAGGGGGCCAGCACCCTTGCTTCATTTCTGAGCAAGTTGTGAGGCTGCTCATGATTTTCTCTAGCAGACAACTTGTACTTCCACCTGAATGCTCCTGGAAATATACAGCACATATTTAATATTTATCTTAACAGAGGCTCATATTTGTATTGGGCTATGTAGGCACATGTGCTTACACCTCTCCTGACAACTGCATGTCAAGGAAAAGACCTTGGAGGAGAGAATTCTACATCTACATCATTTACCACTCAAGTCTGTGATTGAGCAAGGGCGGCTGAGCTCCACCCTTGCCCTTACACTTTGACTATTTCTTCCTAATGCCAGACTGTTCCCCAGCAGAGATGCTAGTCACATCGTGAACTTTCCATGATGAGGGCTTTCTCATCTGGGTATGCCTTTCCTTCTTCCTGCTGCCAGAGCTAGGAGGACTTTGGACCCACCCTTCCAACCTCACAACTGTTTTTCAGCTCTGAACAGGAGCCAGAAACTCTTCTGTGCTGACAATGACAACTTCTCCAGGGCCACTTTCACACCCACTCCGTGTGAGTGCTCCTTCAGGCTGGTAGGGACTCCTTCAGGCTGTCACGTGCCTGGTAGAGCCTTCAGGAAGGAGGACTCCAGTCCTCCTTAGTATTTGAACCAGCTTTCCAGGACTGTAACAAGGCTGGTCTAAGGAGTTCCAGGTGGCAGAGGCAAGTTGGGATTCACTCCTCTGTTGAAAAGAAGTAAGCAGAAGTGAATGCAATTGGTTTTCCATTTTGCTGTGTGAGCTAGCTTCTGTCCTGCCTTCTACCAGGACGCCTTGGCTGCTCTTCTGCCTGTTGAAATTCTCAGGCATTGCTATAAGGTATGTTATTTGGTTAAGATGAAAAGTTCAGCAGTAAGTAAACCTTGCCTTGACCTGCTTTCAGCAAGCACTGTGTGGCAGCATCAGCAGTGGCTCTGAAATACCTCAGGACACTTTGACTACTGCTTTGGGTCATACAGTACTGTCTGAGCAGGAATATTTGCAGCTTAAAAAGTGTTTTCAAAGCCATATAACCCTTTTGTACAACTTACACAGGACATGTTTGGTGCACTAAGTAGTGACCTTGATGCCATACAACAGCCTGAATGGGTGCCACCAACAAGGTCTCCTCTCAAAGCAGCCAAGGAGACAGGAGGCACTAGGGTGCTATGGAGGGCTGGTGCTCATCATCGTAAGTTGCAGTGCTCTGGGTCTTTCTTGGTATTTTGGGTTTGACCAGAGGATCAGGATAAAACTTGTGTATAAATACTTGTAAAATATCAAGATATTTAAGATAGGGCAATCTTGGCAATCAAATCAAGGGCTCAGATATGGTGAGCTCCTTGCAGCAGAGGTGGTTATTTAGGAAAGACCCTGTTTCAGTCTAGGGAAATGTGCCTGCTGCAGCATTTGGCCTCACAGCACTGCACGTCATGAAGCTACAGCTGAAATCGAGTCAAACACCTGAGCATGTCCTCAAATGACAACAGCCCTGGCTACAAGCAGGCTCGTGGGCTCATGCTCATCACCTCCCACACTGCAAGTGGGCACAAGCATACCTCAAATCCACCCTGAAAGACAAAATTCACGTGGGCTTGCCAAGAAGGCAATTTCACAGCCACCACCACTGCAGCTGCCTACTGGCGCTGCCATGTCCCAAAGGAATACTTCCAGAGCCCCATCCCAGAGATGCTGAGGTGGGCTCATCCCAGACTTTGCATTAAGTATGAATAGATTGCAAACAAGGAGTTTAGAGGCCTAGGAACAGGATGTGGATTGCCTTAGGACCTGGCTGCTGATTAGGTATAAGAGAGGCACCTAGGCTTCTGTGTATGTTGAAATATTAGGGTGCTGCTCTTCGGCAGAGGTAAGCTCAAAATGTATTTAGACAGGCCTAGGGCCTGTGGTGACTATGGAAGCAAGAGAAGTCATGAAGATAAATTCCTGCCAAACACCTGGATGCCTAAGCAGCCTTAGACACTTGAATTGATAAAATTAATCACCCTTGATGCTTCCTAGATGTGTTGGTTGCACCTGCCCATGGTTCCTCATCAGAGGCGCAGCAGGTATGTCCTTCAGAGATGTAGGCAGGAGCTGTCTTTTCACTTTACATGCTACCTAAAACATTGTTAACCTAATCACTAGTGGTACCTTGCAGCCTATGTTGTTATATAAATAACTACTAATAACAATAGTTCAAATATTTATCAAGCTATAAAAGTCTCCTTGCCACACCTGTGAGAACATGATCTGATTCCATTGGAGTGAGATCTCACTTCTTAACAATGACACCCTCAGCAGGTTTCTCTGCCATGGCAGCTGTTCGCCTGCCCAGCAAAGACCATTATACCTCTGCAGCAGGGACTCAAGGAAATCCATGGTTGAGCCTTTTTTATTTTTATTCTTTCTTTTTTTCTTTTTAATTTAATTACTTACTAATTACCTACTAATAGCCTTACAAAAGGCTCTATTGGTTCTTCTCCAGCTGGACAGGTCGGTTTGTGACGCAGCTTATAAGAATTAGGTCTTCCATCAAAAATGGGAAAAAAGCAGAAAGCAACACAGTTGTGGTCTCTGCGGCAAAGAATTTACAAAGAGGTTGAACTCCACTTTTAGGGAACAGGTGTATATTGAGGACGTGTGTGAACATCTCCCTCATTCTCTTTCTTTTTTTCCTTGCCTGTCCCCTGTCAATCCGACTCCTCCCAGGAGGCAGGGACCACTCTGGGGGCATCTTCAGATCCTGGTGGTAGCTGTAGCACAAGGTGGCACTGGAGTATTTTTGCACCCTCAAGGCGACTGTTGGTTTCCTTCCTATTAAATTAGGATTTTTCCCATAGGGAATACAAACAAATTAGTGTGCCATATAAATAATTACCTTTATGTAAATGTATGTGATAAGATAAATGGAATCTGAAATGATTAACTAACCTTCCATTTAACAACATTTCTGACATTTGATTCAAGGAATGAAGTCTGACCAGCTTTCCCATGCCTTTTACTGTGGAATAGCAAAGATGTGTAGTGGTCATTAAAGTGAGTCAGCCATGCTGTGATCTTCCTCACATAGGCTGAAAATATGAAAAATTAGGGGGAAAAATTAAGGAAGCAAACCAGTCAGCCAATTTTTGATGTCCAGCTACAGTCAGCTACCACTGGGGGAGGAGTACCTTCTTCTCCGTGGCTTGTCTTTATCAATTTAATTTGATCTGTGCTTGAAGTTAGACTCAGGCTGACTTGGGAAGCTGGTGATCTAGCAACATTTCCCCAGGGTTGGTCCCAAGCTTACTGAGGCTGCCCGTCAGTAAGTCCATGCAAACATGGCTGTTTTGGTTCAAGGTCTTGAGCTAGATTGTTCAGTGTTCATCCGGGGCTTTCTGCACCACACCTTCCTGCCCAGTGTAGACATGTCCCAGGTCTGTCATCATTTTCATCTGCGATGCATTCAGACAAAATAATTAACTTAGCTTTGCTGGCACGCATTCTTTACTCTGAATTATTAGTATCAAAGAGCATTATTTCAACAAAACCTTTATATTTAAATAATGAAAAATTAACATGAGAAGACTCAGCAGTAACAACATTGATTTAAAATGCAGAAAAACGTGACTGTCTTTTCTGGCACAGACAATTAAGAGGATTTTTAAGAGTTTTCTCTGTAACAGGTAGAGATTTAGTGGTATTTTGTGTTAATCACCTCTAGACTGCAGAGACAGTACCACTGCATAGTGCAAAATAAATGACCAGAAGGCTTCATGGTTTTTATATTTTTATTTGAATTGATTTCATATTACAAGCTCATGCCAAAAGGTTCATTTGTTTTTGAGTTTCTGGCTCTGAGGATTGTTATCCTGTGAATGTACAACTGTTTGTCCACACAGTTATTCGAGTGCCTATGAATAGTTTGCAGGTGCCATTCAAGCTTCTCTCTTTTTCAGTCCCAGAAAATACTTTTGACAGCTACCAATTGGTCCATTTTAACTGCCTACAATGCTGTATCTGCAGTGAATATTACTGTGATTCATGGAAAAAAGTCTCTTATCAGGCTAGGAATATCTTTTGCATAAGAGCATACCTGCTGTAGGAGTGTTACACAACACCTCTTGCGATCAGTGGAGGAGTCTTACCAGTCATTTCCTACACTGTGAATGAAGTCCTTAATTGCTCATGTAAGCTCTTATATCCTAGGGTTTTTTTAAGGAATATTCTTGTTATGTTACCTGGATCTTCTTTATCCAGCCAGAGTTTCAGCCACTTTTTCGTTCTGGACATTAGATTTCCACACCAAGACTTGCCTTGATGCCATTTGCTATATGCTGCTTCTGGTGCAAAGTTCCCAAAGGGCAGCCTGAGACACCTCTGGGTAAGACTCACACGGCTGACATTAGCTGCAGCCATCCTCAATTAATTCAGGTGTTGTTTGAGGCTCTTGCAGCTGCAAAGTCTCCTCCACACATGCAAAGTGTTTGCCAAGTGTTTGGGGACCCCAAGTGTCTGGACAGCTGGATGTGTCGCAACCCAACTGTAACGCTCAGTAGCCCCTTTTTCTCTGAAAGGTAGCAGGAAACTGGCTCATCCCTCTACTTTCAAGAGTGGCAGGAAAGGGCAGACCAAAAGTTTGTGGGAGCTGAGAAGGGAGAAGGCCTGCGAATTACAGGTTAATTATTTCAGGTCCTGCTGCTTGATGCCCTGCTTGTTGTGCCAGCTTTCCATAAACAAACTTCGGGAATCCTTGTTCTAATAGTATCTTTCCATCTTCTTAATGGTTATGTTTTTTCACTCCATATGGCCACTTCATCTGCATTAAGCCTCCTCACTTATAACAAAAAAAATCCTTCTGTCGTTTCTGTGTTTAGCCAGGTCTGTTGCTCAGATGGTGCAACCACTGAATGGTTAAGCTGTGTAGAATGTTGTTTCTCTAGCTATAGGCAAGGGCAGAAATAAATATCTCTGGTACCATATCTATTTAACTGAAAATCTAACTAGACCTCCAAATCTGTGCGCTTTGTCGCATATGTTAGAAACAGATCCTCTATGAATTGATTTGTAATAGCCATTCCTACCACCACCTCCTCCTCCCCAGAAGCCTGATTGTTCTCAATTATAACCTGATTGTATCCAAGGAAAATTGTCTGGATTAACTGAGGCTGAGAGAGAAACTGAATGTTGTTTTAATACCATAACACCTGGGCTTTGCTGGACCAAAAATCCTGTGTTTCCAATACTAGCTGACAAGGAATGGAAGAAAAATAGATGAAAGAAAAGGAGCAGAGTGAGCCTATGATGGTATTTTCCCATGTAACCTCCTCTGCTCCAGATATCTTTGCCCATTCTAAGCCATATAGAATGTTCTTTCACATAGTAAGTCTTTTCTTCCATGAATTTGTCAAATCACTTCCTGTGCACATTGAAACCTTTAGCATCAGCAGCATCCTATAACAAGCGTATTTCAGCTGTATTTTGCATGAAAAAGTACTTCCTCTTGTTTTTCCTCTTGTTGCTTTTGAACTTGCTGGATTACAATCTTATCTGGCCTACCCTAATTCTTACATGCAAAACAATGACCAGCTGTTCCTGATTCACTTTCTCTGTTGCCACTATTAATTTCACAGATCTCTACCACCTTACTCTACCAAGTTATTTATTACAGGACCTATCCCATGCTTTGTTTTTATCACTGTTGTTCTCTGTTTCTCTTCTAGTTCTGCTTTATCTTTTTTAAGAGAATGATCAGAACTGCATATGGTAGCAAAATCATCAATTAGTCTCCTCCTCTCCTGTCCTCTCCTCTTGTCCCACAGATTAGCTGTGACCAGACTCATCATTTTGTTGTGACACTCAAAGACTTTTGCTAGGTAGGAGGAAAGGATTTTTTCTTTGAGGCTATCATGACATATTGTCTCTACTGTATAATCTTCCTCTTGGTCTTTTAAAATATCATCTTACATTTTTCTTCCATTCAGACTTCTTTTGCTTAAAGTCATGCTTACTATAAAACCCTACGTCTAGAGTGACATATGGGAGCTTTATTAGAAAAGGAGGCTGATTTAATTGGGGACTGGGAAGCTATGGCAGTAGTTTGACTGCTTCATGCTCAGAATTCTTTGTTTCTGGTGATGCATTATTTCTGAATTCCTCCTTGCATGTTTCCCCTTAACAATTCCATTTTCAACATTAACTTATACCTTTATTACCTCGAAGCTGTAAATATGTCTCCAGTAGGCCCCATGGCAAGGCATTGCTGTAAGGCATAATGCCTTTTTCACTTAGGTGTGTCTTGAAAGTTTGCCTCTCCTTTCTACCCTTGCCTCCCCACCTGTCAGGAAATCAGATTTTTCAATCAGACTATCTGGGCAGCCAGTTCAAAGACAGGATATTTCTTTGGTAGCATTATAAATAAGCCTGTCTCTGCTCCTTGAGTTCAGCAGCTCAGGCCTCCTGATACCATAAAAGTCTCTGTCATTGGAACCTTTGCTCTGTGACTGCACATTTTGGGGCAATAGGGCATGTAACACACTTTTGAGTCTTCATATGCAGAAAATCAATTTTAATGTCCCTACAATAAAGAACTAGTGAAGCGAAAGGCTATCAATATTGCCAGACACCCTCCTGCACTGGAGATATGAAGAGAAATGCTACAAAAATAAAAAGAGGTTCAGTGCTTTTTTCAGCCAGTTACTGTTGTGATGGTAATTTGCTGTATAACACAGTGCAGGGGAATGGGAATGGAAAAGGGAGTGTCTTCTTCATAATTTTCTTAAGAAATGTTTGTCTCAATAAAACAAATAATTGAAAGATTATGCTTTCTTTGCTTGCCTATTAGTAAATCTTACTCTGTCTCAGCACTGGATCAGAAATAAAATGACAAAATCAAAAAGCAGCATCTAGAAACCTACATTACAATACCTGAAGAGAAAATGTTCAGAAAAATTTTCCAAGACAGAATTAATGAAATAGTAAAGTAATGGTACTATAAAGATCTCCCTGTAGTTTTAATTAAAATCCTTAGTTCGTATCACTCGGTAACAATTGGCTTTATCATATCTTGCTGCATCTGAGGCACAAAACCACCCATATCTTGATTTTTTAAGCCCTCATACTAGCTTCAAAATTTATAATGATTGAACTCCACAGATGAGAAAATAGAAAAGTGAAAAGAGACAAGAGAACAAGTCAAAACAATCCATTCAAACCAAACTGTTTTTTAAAAGCTGAACATTAAATGTCTTCAGAATGTTTCATTTCAGGGTTTTGACAGAGGCAAATTTTAAAATCTTGGAATACATGGTAGAAAAGAAGTCAACAGCTTTTGTCAGCAAGTAACACATAAATGGGAATTATTTCAATCATATGAGAATCTTAACCTTTGCAACTGTGCCTTTCTAGGGATATTTCAAGTTGTGCATGAACTGACACTCTTTTGTATGCTCATACAAGGCATGTTCTTGTTCTTCCAGTTTTCTTCGCTGTGTCTGCTGCCGCTAACCTCTTCCTTTCCGGCTACATCCTGAAACAATTTCTCAGTGCACTCCAAGTGTTGCACATGGCTATCTATTGATTTTATTTAGCAATAGCGAAGAGTTGTGTTGTGTACGACTTCTCTGTTAATGTACAAGTACTGATATACAAAATATCAGCACCACATTTGGCACAGAAAAAGCCTTTTCAGGCTGGCTACATATCAAAAATAAATGAATGTTCAACAGGTGGATTTAGCTGGTGTTTTATTTTCCTCTAAAAATCCTTTTAATAACAGCATGACTTAAGCAACTTCAGAAAGAAATAATGCTGACTGCAAAGAGCCAAATAGACTAAAGCTGTGAGAAACGTGTTCACACAGCGTATTTAGATGTATATTGGATTACAAACTAGGTGATTCCCTAGAAACACCTACAATAAAAAAGTTTGTTGTGAATAGCTCTTCCTATTATAAAGCAGCTGTTTGCGGATTTATGCAAGTATCACTGTGCAACTCATTAAAAAGAAAAAAAAAAGAAAAAAATAACATAGGTTTAAAAGAGTAGGAAAGAGCAAATTTGAGGGATTATATCAGAAAAAAACCCAACAATTCTCAAGCACAGAAAAATATTGTAAGTACGCCAGGCAGGGACGTACAGGCACTTAAAATACAGTATCCTCTAGGGTAACAAACATGCAGACATGGTATCAGAAAAAGAAGTTAGGCATTTTGAGTGCTGCATATTGTCAAAATATATAAAGTTGAAAATAGATATTCAATATACAGTGAAAAAAAATCTGAATTATTAAATCCATGCTGTTTTTTCTGGGCAATGTTTGCTCATGACAGCTATTTCAGTGACACTTTTTTCTGAAAACACTGAAATAGTCACAGCTTTTACTACATTTTTTTATGCTGAAAGAAACACAGCTTAGTGTTTTGCTGTGGCATGTAAAATAATTTTAATATTTGTACCACTGAAAGACATGGTCAGTGTTCTACTACTACAAATGGTTATATTTTGATAGAAATTCACTGGTTATAGGATGATTGGTAGGCTGTGAATGCATGTGTAAATGAATTCAGAGTGCCCAGAGCCGTCAATTTCTGGAAATAAATAAATCATTCTGGGTTATTTTACTAAATGAAAGTGTGTACATCACTGATATATAAAGCAATACTTTATTTCTATCTGAGATAGAGAAGATTTTCACAATAATGCGTGGGGGGGGTTATCTACATATTGTAACAGAAATGTACACATTTATGTGAAGCACATGGAATAAATGCTCTGAGAAGTTCAGGGTGGTTTGGCAAAAATGTTTTTCCCAACAGCAGGAAAATTACATATTCTGAAGATGATGGTTTAAAAAAAAAAAAAAAATCCTATGGGGGAAAAAAAATATTCTGGGAAAATCAGGTAGTTCTGGGAGTGAGATAGAGTAGCCATCTACTCTGCTTCCGGAGTGAGAAACATGCACAGCCTCACTGGCAGTCAGGTGTCCCACCAGTGCCCCTCCTGGCCAGGCACCAGGGGCGTGCCAGGACTCCCAGCCCTGCAGGAGGATGGGGATGCCCAGGGGGTCCCCCCATCACCTGCCATCCCTTGGTGGAAGCCTGGTGCCATGGGGCCAACGCAGCATGTATCCATCTACTGGAGCTCAGCCTGTAGTCCAGGAATGGTTTAACCTCTCTGCTTCCCAGAACACCCCGCTTTAGACAAATATGCATTATTTCCAGTGGAAAGCTATTTTGTTGTAAAATTCCCAGCTGGTTGTAATCAGAAGCTATGGCTATTTTCTTCCAGAGGTTGTTTTCTACAACAAAGCAGTACAGGTTGCAAAGCTTGTGACAAATATGGCTTTAAGGTCAATGGCATGCCAGGCAACTGCTTTTTACCTGTGCGTGCCAAGCTGTGCAGGATCAGGTGTTCCTTCTTCTGCCACATTTTAAAAGCAAATATGTGAGCTATTACTGCAAAACACACCCCATCACAGAATAATATAGTAACAATAAAAAAGCATCACTGCCTTTCACACAGTGTGCTCTACTATTATTAGATTTTGGTCATTGATGGAGCCAAACTAGTTTCTGATATAAATCCACAGACCTCTATGGTTGTTTGGGGTTTGGGCTTGGTTTTTTTTCACATTAGGAAACAATTAATTTTGTGGTGTTTATAATCTATTAAAACTAACTATACCTATTTTTCTCTTTTCCACAGTCTCTATTTTCTGCAGAGGGTATCACATGAAAATACAGTGTTATAAATCTAGATGAACATGCAGACACATTTATTCATGATGCGTTTTACGAGCTTGAAGCACAAATGCAATTCAGCTCACTAGCTTTCCTTTCAATAGTCCTGAGGCATACAGCAACAGCTTATTATACTGATGTACTATACAGATAGCTTTTTGCCAGTTCTCAAAAATCAAGCAAGCCTATAACCAAATTTAAATTATAACTTTTTTGATCACTTCTCTTTATCTTTCTACTTGGAACACACACTTGCTTTACTCGCTTGGTATGTATCATCACTGTGAATAGTTGTTACCCAGTTTGTGCATTAATTCAGGTGACTGGCATAAGCTGTACCTAGCATATTTTCAGGTGTTCAGTCCAGTTAGAAATTCACCCTGTAGAAATGCTGACCAGCACTAATCTCTCAGGGCATGTATGTATGACTATGGGTGTAGGTAGGTTAACTATTTTTTGACTCAGTGACATCTGGCAGAGCATTTCTGGCAATTCCAAATATACCTGCATGGCTAGTTAACTGGTATAAGTGTGAGATTTTTGTTAGCCTCTAACTTAGCATAAGTCAGATGTTTCCAGAAGCCTAACTGAAGTCAGAATAAGCTACTTGCATTTAACAAAAAATAAAGTGCTGTTTCCTTTCTTTTCTGTTTTCTCCTCTCTGGTAGATTCAATATAATACACCACCAATGTACTAACTCTAGTGCCCATAATGTTGGCCTAAAGGAGCAAGGAAAGGATTGGAAGATGGTAGAATGAAGAAATTTAGAGTGCAGAAGACACTTGAGTTCAGCATCTGCAGGTGAATAAGAAAGGGAATGAATGGAAACTGGTTTCAATCCCAGCTCCCCTTCCTCCCCCCTGGCTTTCTTTTCAGTTTAAGAAGCAAGAAAGAGGTCATGGTGCTTTATTCAAAGCTCTTCAAGTTATCAATCGGCTGTTTACCCATCAGGAATCAAAATGCTCTGACAGAGATCAGTGAAAACAGCCACCATCCTCCTATTTCCTTCACAACCTGCATTTGAGAGCGTTCCTGATCAGAGCGAAAAAACCCTTTCTACGTATTCCATGTCACAAGTCTCCATTTAAACAGCTCCCTTCAAAGGTGTAGCATCCTTTTATACAGCAAGAGACTTTTTTAAATTGGAAGAAACTACTTTGCTTCCAGAAAGTGGTACCAAATACTTGTCCCACATTGCTTCCTGAGCAGGAACGTTTCAGCCCCGAGCCTGAAGGATCTGGGGTGCTGCAGGATGACTGCCAAAGGACAGTAGGTATCAGTCCAGTGCAGGACACTCCCCTCCCTCCTTCCCATCCAGCAGGGATACCGGTGCATCTATTCCTGTGGCTTATAATATTAGAAAAACTAAAAATGTCTCCATAAAAGCTGTTTTTTAGAGAAAGCCTCCCTGCCTGGGTCTCTCTCCAGCTCGCTGCCTCACCCCCTTTCCAGCCACTCCTCCTCCCTGCCTGGACACATCCCTTCCCACCCCCTCCCACACCCCAAGCCAACAGCTCAAATCAGGTGGGGGCTGCCTGGGTGCCACCTAGGAGAGCACCTCAGCTCTGACTATAGGTCCTGGGCTGGCCCTGGTGTCCCAAGAATCTGCACAGGAGCCTCGGGGCTCCTTGCATGAGTGAACAGCTATAAATATTCTCAAATATGGTGGCTCCCATGCAATGAAGACAGTTTTCTTTAACCTGAGGAAAATATTAATTATTATTCAGGTAAGCCTTCCTTAATACTTTTATTCCTCTGTTTCCCACCTTACGACAGCAAATGGAATTAAACTCTCAGACAACTGTTGATGTGGGAGAGGAAGAGCAAACACTGACTTGTACATACATACTTCTTAAGGATCTGCCTCTGATTTTACCAAAACCAGTCTTTTGTTATTCAGCCTTGGAAAGTTTTGATGATTTAATGAAGCTTTTGAGCACTGCTCCTTCTCCCGTAGGGGAGATGTGAGGAGAGCAGAAGACTTCTTCACAGCCCTATACTCCACAGTTAAGGTTTGCTCATCCTCTCTGACTCCAGCACACAGGGGAAAAGCCTAAAATCTCATTACCAGAACACAGGCTCTCCTAGACATTTCCCATGTGGTACATGAGGTGCAGATGACCTAGCTCAGAACTCCAAGGACATACCATCCTGCAGACATGGGCCAGTAAAGAGGCACTCACGAAGGACACAGCCCAACCACTGCAAAGGCATAGGTTGTCCCCAGACATCCTCGTAGTGTAGAGTAGGGAGCCTTTCCCAACCACCATGCTGGGTGGATCGTCTTCCGCACAGGCCCTTGCTCCAGAGGGCTGCCCACAGGTCTTGGTTTTTGCTTCTGAAGTTGAAACCTTTCCTGAAACGCTGACAAAACTTGTCTTTACTAAATATGTCAAACTGTCTGGAGCACTGTGTAGGCTTCTCCTGACAGCTTGCCAATGTGTCTTAACCAGTGTCATTTCATTCCTGGTCTTTTCTGCCATGTCCAAACCCAAGTCATACTGACAAATGAAAGTTAACTCTGAAACTCACTCTAACTTCTGTCCTAATGCGGCTTCAAGCCAAAGGCAAAGAGTTAGTGCTTTAATCCACTTCACCATCTATCCCTCTGGGGCTTCATAACTCAGCCATGAATGTTTGTTTTTAGTTGAAACCTGCAGTGCAGGTTCTCCGCCAAAGAGCCGTGGCAAGGCGGCAGGCAGCCGCTCTCCCCACAGAGAACATGCTAGGCAAGCAGTGAGGGACCTGGGGGAGACGAAGGGCAGAGCCCCTCTGCAGGGTGGGAAACATGCCAAGGTGCAGTGTGGAAAGGGAGGGAGGGAAAAATTACAAGACATATAGGATAACACCTTCACATTTGGCTTGCACCTTCTTACTCTGTTACGGCTTGGCTGACTTGGCTTTTCATTCTGTGAGCTATGCACAGAGACTGGGGCTTTCTCTAGATCCTGATTAGGCAGTGTTGCTGTCAGTGTAATGCTCTGAATCATTATAATGATAAGGTCAGTGTGACTGGGTCTTATTTCTAAAAATGACCATTTCTGTACTTGTGAGCAAACATTTTGATATCTTTGCAAGTTTTACACAGCTTTTTATAATGCAGAATAAGATTCAAGAAAACAACACACTTTATCTGAGGTCCCACCACTGGGCTGCCTGCATGTCTCAGGGCTTTAGGGTGTGGGGGGTTTTATAATGCACTCATGAAGAGTGAAAATGCTACCTCCATTTTACAGAAGAGGAACTGAGGTACAGAGAAGCTAAATAACTTCCCTGAGGTGAGGTAGGATGTTTCAAACTAAGCAAAGAATGGAAAAGTTTCACAGAATCTAGATCACCAAAGTCCTGTGGTGGATTTCCAAGCATGGGGGCACTGAGATGTGAACTATGACCTTTACCGGCTAAAAAATAAAACTAGATATCCTCCTCTCAGAACACAAAGTACTTTATACATGCTGTGTTTACCGACAGTCTTCCTCGGTTTTGATTTCTAGAGTTACATCTTTAATTTCTTTAATGCAAAGCTTGGTGGAATTATATCAATAATGGGCCTAATGAAAGATTTTTCCATTTCTAAAATCCTTTTTCTGTTCTGACATGCACCTTCAATACACACCTTATTGAACAGCTCTCTTGTTTTGCTTAGGTACCTACTCTTTTCTTTATAAACCTTTCCTAACAGTTAGTTAATCTGAATTTTGAAACTCCAGAAGGAAAACTACCTTTATAACCTACTGTCATCTATATAAGGGTACACATACAGCTATGCTTGATCAAAGGTACATCACCAAAGATTATTATAGACATGCCACATATAAATAAAGTATTATTTAACATTCTTAACATTTATTTAACAGGGGCACAGTCACCCAAGATGTAAACTTCCTGACCAAGTTTCAGTACAAAAGTACATGGAAAAACATATTGTTTATCAACTACTGACGAGTCAGTATGAGAAGAGACATGATCAAGCAAGTGTGTGAACGTGACCAGCTGAAAAGTTGAGGTGTTCTTTCAGCTCTAGGTGTGCAATGCTGCACAAGGATCTGCCCACTTAATTCTGGCTGAGAGTGCATTAAATGATCAATCAACAGCTCACCCACACAGCCATTTACCTTCAATGGAAAAAGGGACAGAGCTTGCATGGGAAGAAAAGCCACTTATTCAGGTAGGCAGTTGCAGAAGCTGGAAAGCTGAAGGACGAACAGCTCTGATGAGAAAAATACATGCCAGTTTCCTGTGGTACGTCAGTGTCTTCTGTAGCAAGCTGTATCAAACAGTATGAGTGGTGGCACAGCCTACACAATTTCATGCTTCATACAGGAAAATGGCCACCAAAAAGGTGTTGAATGAACACAACAGCCATAATCAAACACTTGCACGGGGTCTTTCAACAGAATATAATCACCTGGTTCGCAGTCATCTTTGTTGTCAGTCCACATCACACTCCCATCAGTACGCAAACAACAACACTTCCTGTGTGGCCACACTGATGAGGCATGTCTCTGGGCCATCCAACTGCACCTCTGACTTCCATACATGAGCAAGCCCGCTTTAGCCATAAAAGTTGCACAAGAATGGCTTTTGCCAGATGCCACTTAGCAGCTCAAAAATGCAACAAGTGGTCACTCCCACTTCTTGAGTTGCTGAATCATTAACAGAAAAAATAGAATATGATTCATCATATATGCATGAGATGGGTGAGTTGCAGTGGTTATGCTGTGCCTGGTAACCAGCTGTCATGGCTCAAAGAAAAATCTTTGCATAATTTCCAAACAGTATTTCGCTATATGCTAATCACATAAAAAGACAGAAAGCTTTCTGAGGTACCACCATTGATGTCCACAAGTCTGAGATTCATGGATCCTTATACCTACGTACTTTGCACTGTAGGCACATGCACCTCCAGTACACCATTAGTAAATGTAGATACATGAAGAAGAGATGTAGAAGGGTCATTTTAGGAATATTAACTTAAACCTCTTGAAAGATATGCTCACATTTCAAGCACATCTGATACCTGTGAGTACACAAATGATTTCTCTTTTACCTCTTACTCTGTCATGGCATTACAAAAAGTGGCTCAGCTTTGCTCTCTAACGTACGCCACTTCACAACTGTCAGCCCAAGTGAAAAACTGAGCCAGCGGGCAGGCAGAATAAGACATTACTGAGGACCTCCTTTGAGATAGTAAAATGAACAATCATCAAACCTAGTATTAATGTAGGACATCAAAAGATGCCTCAGCAGAGGTCACGCATCTTACCTGTCTTCCCATTTCCAAAGCCAAATTAGCACAAACATTCTTTGAAGTATTAGTGTTTACTCAGAAGCCGTTAAATCATCCCTGGGTACTGGTAAAGATCTAATGACTAAGCAAAAGCATTTTGCACCTCATTTCAACCATGCATGCTGCTTTGAACAGGAGTCACAGAGCATGCTCTAGTCTGCTAGTGCCCTACTGCAGAGAAGGGCTTGTGGCCCACCAAAGAAAAGCCTGTTCTGGGAAAGCCTTCAGACCACAGGGTTACACACTGGCAGCCACCACCTGCCTGTCAGCACAAGCAATCTGTCACCTACCCCCTCTGTAACCTGTGTTTACCTGGTGGATTGTCTGCTTTGAGTTAAATGGCACGGAAGCCACACAAATTGACCTCCTTGCACTCAGTTCCTGGAGTCCTCTGTCTAGTCCTTCTCCACACCCACTTTGTCACAAAAGAAGCAGGAAAACAACCCAAACAAACACACAAAAGTACTTGAGAGAGACAAGGAGACAGCTACTGGTAAAACGTCATAGCTCTGTGACTTCCAGAAACCAGCTCTTCCCAGCAGCCATCTCTGGATGCAGCAGCACCAGCTGACATACAGCAGGACTGTATTCTGGATTTTTCGGTGTCTTTCTCCTTCCTTTGGGTGATTATTAAACATGTTCACCTCGTTGATATTTGTCTCTTCAGTCTAGAAATAGCACAGAAATAATATTTCAGCTGCATGAGAAAACGTTGACTTCTGATGTTTTCCACAATAGATGGGTTGATGTGAATATGAAAGATGATGTACCTGATTTTCTTTGTTTTTATCAGCCTCTAGAGAGTTTAGTCTTTCCAGAAAAGAAATGTCTGTCTGATTTTCTTTTCCTGTGTGACTGGCAGTTCATCCTCCTGTAAGACAGAGTTATTCTAAAATAAAAAAAAGCAGAATTCATAAGGCAACTCGAGGAGTTCTACTCATCCTATCTGTAGTCAGCTTCCTCTATGAGGTTATGTTGAGATATGTTTAACTGGCCAGCTACTATCAAAACTTTGACACCTGGATTCAGTGCCCAAGCTTTGAAAGAAATGGGTTTTCTGTCTGCTTATCAATATTTACTGAACAGAAACAGTTAGATTCGGCTTTATAAAACTGGCCTAAAGCAACACATTTTCTTCATGTTTATTTACAAATGCAAGCTTATTTTGCATACTTCCTAATATTTATTTTCAGTCATTTTATTTCCCAAAAGAAAGAAGAAAATAGCACGTCAAATATGACACAACAGCAAGATTGCTCAGACCGTTTTTTCTTATATTTACAAAGGTTTTTTAAGTCGTTGAGCAGGAAAGTTATGTACTGAATATTACTAACAGAGATGGTCCTAATTCACTGATCTGTGGGGATAATTCTGACCAGCACAGAAGAAGCTGAAATATGATGCAGAAAAGGGGTCTCTTGCTTGATGATCACTGGCAGGCAGACCTAGAGAGCCACAGCACCTCCTTATACATGAGACCCTGTCCTTTACCTGAGAGAGCACCAGTTGCAACTATTCAGCTTTGAGGTTTCCCATCAGCTGAAAAAGCAGAAGACAAATCTAGTTCCTGGTACCTGTAGCTCAAATTCTGGTAAATACAGCCTTTGCCTGCTTTTATTGGACACACAAACCCCTGAGCGACACAAAAATATGTAAGGCCATAAAACAAATAGATGTTGAGCATGAGATTCTGCTTTTCTTCCCTAGTCATACGAGGATAAGGTGACATTCAATTACATTAAAAATTGGCAGCTTTGACAAAAGGAAGTCCTCTTTCACATAATTAACGGATGGAAGTCCTGGCCCCAGGATGTCATTGAAAAGAAGTGCTACTCCTTGACTCTTGATGAATCCACAGGGATCTGCACACACTCCAAACTCAGATCAACAGTCTGCAAGATCCAGGGATGACTCTTTGGAGGGATTTTATAGGAAAAGAACCAGAAAAAATGCCTCCTTTGACATGTCACTGAATGTTACATATGACGATTGTACAGCAATTACAAAGATTTAACTCACCAGCAACAGCTAGTGACATACAGTTTTTCACAACCAGTAGAATCCTGACAACTCTGCTAGAGCTAGGGGATTCACTGCTAATGATTAAAGAATTTAACATGATTAATACTTTTAGACAACATTTATCAGCTACAAAAACTTAAAAAGTTCTACATTTTCATCATGGCCTGCATTTTTCTGTTAATTTTGGTGTTTATTTTAATGTCCAAAAATCAGATCTAACACCCACTTCAAGTAGCACATTGGCAAAATTAATAATAAACAAACATCTCCTGATGTCAGGATATTTTTTTAAGAAACACTGAGTATAACTTGTGACTAGTTATACTCTACTTACTACTAAGTAAGTAGTCCTGGTTCCTCAGTTACCAGCAATTTTTTTCCCCATGTTTTTAACAAACATATTCAGCCCTATCTAATTGCATGATAAAAGTAACATCTTCTACAGGCTGGAAGTCACCCATGAAGCTGTCCAGTTCAGCTCTCCGAGACCTGGAGTGGTATAAATTGAATATGTTCTACAGTTACATAGTAGTCTTTCATCTCAAGTTTTATTTATAACAGAAGGAGATGTCTCAAAGACTGGTTGCATCTAGATAACTAATGGGGGAAAGCAACAACAGCTAGAGCCAGTATCGGCCCAAATTGCAGCACAAGAGGCCCAGGTTTGTTGGTAGGGAGTACTTTTCAGAGTATAAGATATACTAGACTAGAACTTCATTTCGTAGTTCAAATAACATGAAAGTACTGTATAGCCCAGTATAACTGACTAAGAAGAGGACCAGATTATGTTGGACATCAGTGCTAGGTACTGCACATACAAAAACTGAGGCATACAAACAGTTTTAGCAGGTGAGACCAAAGGTACGTCTCACCCAATGTCCTGCCTCCAAGAGCAGCTCTAGTAAATGCACAGGGGAAAGTAAGACAAGTATTGGAGGAGCAAACTTAAAGACCCTTTTTTCCTCAGACACATTGATGAGAAGTAGATACACAACCAGAGATGTCATTTTCAGTGCTGTAATGCAAGTAATTGGAAATAAGTACAGCTGTATTGTTAGAGATTGAAGAGGATACATGATTATTAAAAAGTAAAAATAAAAAAATCAGCTTCACCAAAACATTTATCTTATTTCATTTGCTTCCAGAGAATAAGACCATGACAGTCTGATCTCTCCCATAAGAGACAGGTGGTTGTGCCTCTCTCCTTGCACAAACAGCTCTCCATGTTTTTATGGGCAGGAGAGAAAACTGCATCCGCCAGCAGAGAGGCACAAGGCGCTGCTACCTGCGATGCCAGCACGGGTACAGCCACACAGAGCCACCCAAAACAAAGGTAGTCTCAGGAGTGCTGGTAAATTGAACATGTTTGTCCCAACGATCGGTGTACTCCAAACACCAACTTCTGTAAAAGCCTTTGATCTTTATAAAAATCTTACGCTTAGAAGGGATGGATGATTTAGGCAGAGGAGCTTAATATTATTTTAACTGATACTTGACCTTCATAGTGATTCAGCCAAGTGCCTGAAGTGCTAAATTACCAAAACAAAATGCATGTGGTGGGCCAAATACACGTGGTCAAGATAAGCACCTGAAAGTCAGGATTTCCATGTGAATTAAAGCACTTTATCTTTTCAGATTTGCCACTCACTATTCATAGCACAACTAGGTGGGTTCTGGTCTTGCAGCCTTAAGCATATAAATAGTCACATTTACTACCACTACCAGAAGAACAAGGACTGTAACAGCATCTTTCACTGTCTTTTTTACCATTAGGAACTGCTAGTGCAGGGGCTACTGAGCAGACACAGTTATAACCTGCAGCCCGATCCTGATCCCAGTTTATGCTGGCAAATCATGGGTAAATCCATGGCAGCCACTGCTGTTAGAGCAGGAGTAAAACAGCTGTGAGCTAAGTGGCATCAGGATCAGATCATCCGCTTGCAGCCTCATATGCTTCCAAAACATTCTCTGATGGGGCTGAAATTTTCCATGATTGATCTCTGGCCAAGGGTGACTCTTCTTTTTTTCTTTATTTATTTTAAGTATAACCAAACCCTCCATTTTCTAGAGGAAAGGAAATGTTGGAAAGAGGGCAGAGCAACCCTGTGAGGAACAATTTTGTAACCCACAGCCTTTTTGTTCAAGCCTCTGTACATTTGTAGTGCAAAATGTGATTTATTACCATAAGATAGTTAATTGTTAAAGGGACAGGAAAAGTGCTATTGGACAAAAAACCTAGTTTCGTCCTGCTTCTTATTCAAATACAACTCCTGCATATATTTTTCCTGTAATTGTATGCATTGTGCAATAGTGGAAATTAGAAAGTAACCACTATACAGCTGTTTACAGAATGGGAGCTAATAAACCTGACTATAAAACATATACATCTTTCTGTCTGTATTTCAAGAGTGTAAAAGCATCCCTCTACTTTGTGGAGCCTGAGCAGGGACCTAACCCACACGTCCCACATCCAGGAGAAAAAGCAAGCTCAAAGCTACTCATCAGGACAGAATCAAAGAGAGGGCCAACTCATTTGCAAGTGAACAGTTTGCATGAACACACCAAAAAACACAGACCCATGTAAAAAAGTTCTATTACTCTTAAAAGTAATTTTTTAAAAAAACTATGAATGTATCTTCTTCTGTCTGCTGCAGACTTTTGGATAAACTCTCTCTTTACTAACTCAGAGCAGAAGATGGAGAGCCTGCTTTAGTTTCTCCAGGTTTTTGTTTCCAGCTCAGTGGTTTCTGCCTGAGTGCAGCCCAGATTCCCCGCGAGGTCAGCAGCCATTCAAAATCGCTCCTGCTCCCGAGGACCAGCCAAGCCTCATTATATTTCTGTGCAAACATCCTCCTGAAATCGCAGCTCCACTGACAAACAGTTTTGCACAGCAGAAAACAGGGTAAATCACAGTGAGCTGCAAGTCACTGCTTTGGAGTTCCCAGTGAATCTATAAAAAGCATGCAACAGCATAGAGGCACAATATCTTTAAACATGACAAAAGCAGGCAGTGCCAGTCAGACCTGAGTGTTGGTCTAAGGAGGTGTTCAGGATCCATACAAGGGTCAATTCAATAAGATGGTCACACATTTAACGGTTTTCAACCGCAGACAGTGAGGGCCCAGCCCTGGCTCAACAGCAGCATGAAACAAGGTTGGTCTACAATGGGAATCTAACGCAGACAGGAAAGAAACACCTTAATCCACAATGGGAAGAGAGAGAGCTGCCTGAAGGGGAGGTCTTGTTACATAGATATGATGGTACACACCACTCCCACCCTGTACTTCCCCTGCTGCTGTCTCTCTGATGGCACATGTTTTCCTAGGAGGTCACATCTCCTTCCTGCACTGGGAAGAGGACTGATGGATTTTGTCAGGTTTCAGCTTTTTAGCACATGTATATCCAAAGATAGAAATCACCTTACATTCACAGCAAACATAAGTGGTGTATGGCTGATACCATGACACAAATATTATCATATGGGAGGTACCAGTGAGGCAGCCTCAAACCTAGCAATCACAGACTTCCAGTGAAATCTTGGGCAAATCACTCGCCTGCCCCACAGGACCACAGAGCACAGCTGTCTCAGGTATCTGTATCTCCAAAGCCCTGTCTCATTGTCCTTTAAATGTTATTTCTGCACAATCCCAGACTCCTTCAGTCATGCTGATAGCTCACTCCTAAATCTCACACTAGCTTCTCATAGGCTCCCCTGACAGCCCAGTTACATACATTTCGCATTTAAAAAGTTCTCTGAGAAAAGACATCAAGGGAAATTAGGGTTTCCTTCCCATCCAGGAATGACATAAACTCCAGGTTTCAGAAACAACCTCACTGACACTGGACATCTTTGTCTGTGCTCTGTGTTGCTTTGGGAATGTCCACAGGGCCTAAAACCTCCCCCAGAGCTTGCTGCAGCCCCACAGCCAGCCAGCCAAGGCTGGAAATCCCAGCCCCTTAAATCACAGGATGGTCTGAACCCAAGCCTTCCTCATTAAGGGGGAAGGACGCCCAAAGAGACTGGCTTTCTTCCCCAGCCAAAAGGAAAGATCTGACCTCCACGTGGGGAGCAGGAGTTGGGACTCATGCCTGCCTGGCTGCTGGGGGCAGGCAGAGGGCGGCTGCTTGGCCAGCATGGCTGGTGGCAGAGGTGCGCTGCAAGACAAGCAAGGGTGGCTTCTGCCTGTAGTGCCCGGTGGGAGCAGCCAGTGTGAGTGGGGGAAGCAGTGGCTGCTGAGTCTGGGGGCACTGGGCAGATGGGGTGCCGCTTCTGTGGCGTGGGTTGCTGCTGGAGTCCCAATATCATGCTCAAGCCTTGCCACAGCAGTGATGCTGGGCAGCCCTAACTTGTATGACTAATGCCAAGAGAGGGCTTTGGTTCATGATTCTGGATTTCATCAAGAGTCCTTCCTCAAGTCCAAATTTAAGTGTCTGCCTTCTGTCAGCAAGCTGGGGAGAGCTGCCTCCTCCGCCGTAGGCACTGTGCATGTAGAGCGGGTTAAGGCAGGGAGGTACAAAATTAGTGAGGCAATGGGTGACCACAGAAGCACCATAGTTAGACACGGTTTGTTTAGAGCCAGAAGTATGCAAGTCACTTTGCCAGACAAGAATCTTCCTCCCAGAGAGGCTCCCAAAGAGCCTATCATCAGTTTTTTCAAATGTTTGCAGTTTGCTGGCTGAAGCTTTCCACTGGAATTGGTCTTGCCTAGGGACTGTACACTTGCAGGGTTGGAAAACACAGTGTGGATGTACTCTTGCCAAATTCAGCTTGTTCCTTGGATTGTTTCCTTTCTCTAATCACTGTTTATCTTTACATGGGCCAGATTGGCCCATTTCTTCCCCTCTTTCACTAAGTCTCTACAATAGATATATGATCTCCGAGATTCGTCCTTGGCTGACCACAGTTCATTCATCAGGGAATAAATTTATCCCTTTCTTGGGCAATTAGTAAGCACTCGGTGAATTTCCAGAGGCAATTCTAAGACTTCAGCCACCTTGGATATTTGGGTGTCACACAAGGACTACCCTATGCTCACCCAGGCTTTTCCCCTTTAGCAAAGCATCTCCCACCAACAGCCCACAGAAGCAGTGTACTTCCAGCTCTTGGAAAGGAGTCAACTCCTCCGCACTCCCCCCACACTTTGGCAGGCAAGGAAAAAAAAAAAAGAGCTACCCAAAACCTGCCCTCAGCTGTGTTTCTAAGCAGGGATTTTCACTGAGCCAACTGCAATTGTGATTTCTACTCTCTTTCTCATGATACTTGTTTTGATTCTGTCTATCCACCTCTGTCGCTTCTATCCTCCCAGGCCCATTTGCTTAATGTTCTGTTATCATTGCTTATATTTCAGTATATATTCTAGTCTGAATAGGTAAGATAGATGAATAAAAGATTACCATCCCTTTTTACAGATAGACAAGTGAGAGAGTGGAAAAATTAGGTTATTCCTTCACAGTCTGCAGCACAGTCAGAAGCAGAGCCTCAGTACCCCGAGTTTCATACCCTGATTGTAATCCCACCGTTTTCCACCTGAACCCATTCCAGGTCTTACTGATTCTGAAGGGCTTGGATGAATGTGCTTTAGAGGTACCTCTAGCTGCCTGGGACAGCAAAAGCAATACTTTTACACTGAAGAGAGGGGAAGTAACTGGTCAGTAAAACACTGGGAGGTAGATTCAGCCCTTACATAAGTGAAAGCAATGCTGTTTTGCCAAGTCTGAATTTGCCTCTGTATCCATAGCATTGCATATTTGAAGTTCTTCTGGCCAGAATGAAAAGGGGTTTGGTAACCCAAAGAAACCATAAAGCCCAGCTCCGAACCAGCTATAACACAGCCGGCTGCCATCTATGACAGCTGGAGATCATTGGGCTGCGGACACAGTGCCAGCACACAGATCCATCACCCATTGCCCCCCGTGGGGATGCAAGGACCATCGCCAGACTATTCCCATCTTGCAGCCAGAACCATGAGGCTGAAGCAGCTCTGCTGCTGCCTCATGCTGTGCTGCTTCTGGCCTGCCTCCGTTAAGAGCCTGCTCTCCACCACCCGGAGCGGAAGCCAGGGTTGAGCGCAGCAGTGATGCACAGGGCCCTGTGTGCTTCACCATGGGAATTTTCACACATTAGCCTCTGCAGAACTCCCACTTAGAAACAAAAATCACGAGTCTGGGGCAAAAAGTATGTGCCAAGACCCCTCAAGTAGATGAGTTTCTATTCAATTTCCAAGTGGCCCTGTAGTATATTATATACAATTTCTAACCTCTTTCCTCTCAAGCACATATTTAACATTTGGGTGTGCAGATCCTTACAGAAGGAAAGTGCTATGACTTTATAAAAGTCTTGTAAATATTGCCTATGTAAGAGAGCACCTGGGCTTGTTATGTACAGGCAGCTGGCATAAATAGGTAGATTCATGTCATTACCAGAGTCATCTCGGTCAGCAATGAGTTGTACTTCATTCAAAACAATGCCATCAGCTTGCAGTTAATGAAGACAACAAAATTTGCTTGGGACATCTGAACATGCTGTCTTGAAATTCTTATGATATGTAACGTTACACTGACCTGTGCGTCTCTCTGTATAAATAAAACAACTAAACCTACTCTTTTTATAATATTCTTGCACATTTAAAAATAAATAAATATATGTTGAGCCTATTTTAAAAGCCTTCATGTTGCCTCCTTTCCATTTTCCACAATGAGGCACAGATGAGCACAGACAAATGTGACAGCGCTCACAAAATAAAAGCTCCAGCAAACACAAGACTAATCCAGAATAACTTTGACTTTCCAGAGCAAATGGGAAAAATAAAAAAGAAGGATGCTGGGCCCTGGAATGCTGAGGCAACAAAACCTTTCTGCTGACCTTGAGCGAGTAGCCCTTCCTGTCTTCTGCCCTACACTAGCATCAATTAAATTCAAAGATACCATAGATAGTAACATGCCCCTGTCCACAGCTCATAAACAAAAGACTACACGCTTTTGTGGTCATGATTTCAGTGGCCAGCGTGATATCTCAATTTAGGCTCTAGAGACCTTGTGACAATCATGCATGGTGAATGCTGCATGTAGGAGAAAGGTTCCTCTGCCCCATTTCCTCCCTTAGACACCTGCACTACAGAGAACTCTATAAAAGGCCACAGTTATATACCAAAAAAAAAAAAAAAAAGGAGACATTTTCAAGAACTGGTCTAATCACATTCAGTTCCTTCAGTGCTTGCTCGAATAATCATGATGAACTCTGTCAGTGTTAATGGGGGTGTTATAAGTATCTGTGTAGGACCGCCTCTGTAATTCAGCATTAATTAGCTGAATCATTATTTTAGAGTGTTACTGAATTATCTTATAATTACCACCTAACTTGGTGCTTGTAAATGAGGCAACAGAAGGAAATCGCAATTCTTTTAAATGTACTTAAAATTAAGAAGGCACAATAAACACTCCATTCTGTCCTTTCTAGAAGCTTTTTTATCTTCTGTGAGATGTAAGGCTAGTACAACTGCTTTCATCTATGCCTTGTAGATTTATTACTATCATTATAACAAATGGAAATGAATATTACTCAGGTTTATTACCCCATAGTATATCTTTATGAGCACACAGGAAACCATGTTGCTTCTTTATCCACTGCGTATGAAGAGAAAGAAAAAATCCTGCCCAGGAAAAGTGAGTATTGTGATTAAAAAAAGATTATTTGATTCCCCTAATGTAACTGTTTCGCTAATAACTTATCTGCTCTGATTCCCAACACAATCAGACCTAATTGTTGCTCACTAAGAAGCCTCATTACAGCTTGACTGGGAACATAGTTAGGAAATACCATGTACATTTTGTTATCACTGATTCTGCCCTGGAAGTACTAATTCTGTGGTACAAAGTCTATCGCACCATATCCCCCTGACTGAAATGTGCAGAAGCAGGGGGGAAGAAAGGGAATGTATTTGTCACTGGGCAAATCAGAAAAACCTGTAACACCTGGCTGGTTTGGGGTTAGATGTTTGGGAGCAGGGGGGTTGGGATAGATAACCTTTGAAGGTCTCTTACAGCCCAAACTATTGTATGATTCTAGTCTATGACTCTATTCTATGATCAGTTTTGAATGCTATGGACAACACCCTTTTACTCGGATATTCATACGTTCCCAACAGACTATTCAGTAAATTTTTTTGCAGGATTTTCTGAGGGCACAGATACATGCCTACAAAAATATAAAGAAGTCCACTAAGCAACTCCCTCCTTAGCCTGAGACCTTTACTGGGAAGCGCTGTTCATAACTTCTCTACTCAGACTAAAAGAGATTGTCCAGGTCAACAGATCTGAGGTCTGCTAGACCAAAGGGGAGTCAATGTTGTGCAACCAGTTGTACTAGCAACCAGACATTTTTTGCGTGCTTTAGTTTTTCAGGGTGTATTCAGAGATTTGCAGCAAACAGTTACAGTCTGCATTCTCTTACTTTTACACACACGCCTTGTGCAGGAGTCACAACATACCTATAGCTTCCATTTTGCTAGTATTTTGCTGGCAGTGCTGAGGGCATGTTAGTACTTGACTTCTTTAGCAGCTAAGTGATTCTAAACATGAAACAAATACATATATACTTGTATATGTGAGGAATAGAGATACTTGAAAAATCTTTGTCATGAACAGATTTTCAGCCTGACTATTCTTAAATATATTGCTTCCTCAACACCAAATATTGTATGCAGTTTGAAATAATGTAATTGTTTATTGTGGATGACTGCTGGTAGGATGTTACTTATACAGTGAAGGTATGAAACACTAAATCACAGTTTACTTTTAAATCTATAAAAAAATATTATTTCCAAACACTGGCGTGTTTATTGCTTTGAGCCTGAGCCTGTTATTTATGAGAGTTCACTCTGTAGTTTTTAGAAATGGCAGAATATTACTATTGTGATTGCTTTTCTCACTAGAATCACATGAGGTATTCACTCTTCATACAGAGCAGTTCAAATCATGGGAAGAATGCACAGCATGGTTAAACAATTTGGTGTCAAACGTAGTCCACAAATAACCATAACTTACATACAGTATGGTTTTGCAGGTGACAGGAGAATGTTTTTCTTTCCTTAAGTTTCTCAATCCTCTTAGCCAAGGTCAATCGATTAGAAATGTGTGTCATAGCTGGTCTTCAAAAGCAACTTTCTGAACAGACAGGAGCAGTCCATTATTAGGAAATAGAACCATCCTGAAGGCAAGAAAATAAAACACTTGGAAGTTTATATGCTGAAAATAAAAATGGTAGAAAAATTTTGATTGGAAGGGACTCTGGGAGCTGATCTAGCCCAGTCTCCTTCTCAAGACAGGATTAACTTCAAAGTTTAGTCAGCACTTCAGGATCCCATGTAAGAAAACTTTGCTTATTTCACAAACTTTCCAAAGCTCCCAATGACAAAATGCAGCTCTTTGTTCAGCTTATATCTAGAACACCCCCAGTTTGGGTGCATTTAGGTATATGACTCCTACCTGCACTGCTAGCATCAGCACAGGCAGTAGTTTTGCATATTAGTAAGGCTGCCAACCACCTTAAAGAGCCCACTTCCAGTTGTGCATAGCATTTCCAAACACTACAAAACATTTCCATACTGAGTGAATTTATTTCTTTGGCTTTGGTTTAAAATACAAATTTCAGTGGAATTACCTCAGGAGCTTCTAAGGAGCAGACTCAGGAACAAGCCTTCTGCTGAAAAAATTAGTGCCCTCCCATAACTTTGGAGCAAGAACAAGAAGCTGTGACAAAGAACAGCTTCTCTGTGCAGTTTCTGTGGAGGTTCACCCACATTCAGCTAAAGGATGAGCCTAATAAAAACTGTGGTTGAATCTGCTCAGTGTGGGCCTGCTAGCCTTTAAGATGTACTGTCTGAGAGGATACCAGGCCCGTGGAGCATGTATGAACCTCTCTCCATTTTTTTGGAGAGCAAACTCTAGCTGTGTGCCAGGACAGGACTCAGGCATGAGTAAGGCATGTGCTGACCTACACACCAGACCCTGCTGCCAAGGGGATGAAAGTCGGGTCACAAGGAGCAGCTGGGAGGTTGATTTCACATGCACGATGTCTGCTGCAGGACATGGATACCGAGTGGAGGATGACGCTCTGTGCCAGGGATGGAAAACAGGTGGGCAGTGGCTGGGGTGCAGGAAGGATGGAGTCTGGGACAGGAGCCCAGGGACTGCTGCTGTAGGAACCAGAATGAGCAAGGCATGGATGGGGAGGCTGGAAAGGGGAAATAGGAGGTATAAAGGATCAAGGAGCCCATGCCAGCAACCGTGACCTTGGTATCAAGCCTTGGACCAGCGAAGTGGAGGCAGGGGGAGAGGCCAATACTGAGAGAGAGAGGACAAAGACAGGAAGTTAGAAAAGTTAGAAAAGTTGGAAAAGACAAGAAAGGCGGAGTAATTTGCTCATAATCTTCTGCATGGTGATCATCGCTACCAGTCCTGATGCTTTACAAACATCCATGATTTCATTTACACAACATGCTGCTAACTGAGGTGATATTATTAACAACACTTTAAAATGGCAATCTAAAATCTGGGGAGATGTAGGTCCAAAGGTTCTATTATTCTTGGTGTCTGTTCTGAGTCATGCATTTGTTTTTCTCAGAGCATTTACCACTACATAATATTTCAGGCATTCAGAGCTCATTGGTTATATAGCTGCTCATACATCTGAAAACCAGAAGCCATGGTCAAGTGTCTGTAAAATAAGGAAAAAAATTTAGGAATAACCTGTGACAAAATTGGTTTCAGCAACTACACAATGTCTTAATGGAACTCCTTGGCAGAGCCAGAATAAGAACCAGCTCCACAGTGCAATGCCCAACTGAGGCTCCCTGTGCTCCAGACTTTCTAGTGTATCTTCACTTTCAGTTGGACATCTGAGAAAAATCTATCATGGGCTGGTTTAGAAGAAGGAATTTGTCAAGACGGAAGGATAATTTAAAAAGCTATGAGAAGCACAAAATGGCAGGAAATATTATTAAAATGTTGATGAATATGCTCAGTTTCCCCCGCTGCTTCATCTTCTCAAAATTTGGGCTGACTGGTGCCCCCCCAACTTACTCCAGCACAGGCATGATGCAGAGAGCTGTTAGTGACACCTCCGCTGTTCCCTTAAGCACACACATTCAGCTGTCCAGAATAAATCTCCTGGGAGGTATTTTTCTTCTCTAGCCCACAATTAAACGACTTCTTCTTTACTGCCTCTTCCTGTTTATGCATTTCTCCTCCTCAGTGATTGGGCTCAGTGGCTGAAGCATCACATATTTCTGCATGGCATGGCATCCTTCCTTCCCTCCCTTCTTAAAGTTACTTGCTTAACTTTTCTTCTGTGTATCTTAATTAGCACATTGCCAGCTTTAGGCATCAGGACATTTTTTTCCTACTTAAAGCCTCCTTAAAATATGGTCACGTAACTTTGTACATTATAGAGTATGAAAACACTTAATGATTAAAGCTCTTTTTAAGGTTTATTCTGTTGAACTTGATGAGATTTTCAATATCCCACTGCGTTAAATCCCCATGCACATAGACAAATACAACGAGAGGTTTAAGAATGAAATAGTTCAGGCTACACAGTTGGCATCTCAATTTGTTACATGAGGGAAATGGCCTTGCACCTGCCCTGATTTTAGCACTGGGAGGTTAACTCCAGTTTCAAGGCATTAGCTTGAATGCAAATAAAATATGTTTACTCAGTTAGGTTTGAGCATGTGTTGTTTCAGTTGCCTGATAGCCTACATGATACAAGGACATTTATAATCGTGTTGATTCTTAATGTTGGGTTAAATCTTAATACTGTAACTTTTGGAGTATTTTTTGTGGCAAATGCAAAAAGAGGGGGAAAATACATAAGTACAAGATGTTTGAGTTCTCTTAGGCTCATCCTGAGCTCAGTTAAAATTATTTACTTTTGGGTTTCTTATTAAGAATCTCGTTTCAGAAAACATTTTACATCAATTTCACACTCTTCCAGGCATGAAACTATTTGCCTGTGAGCTGGTGCCATGACCGCAAAATCCTTAATTTCTGATTTCTGATGATCATTTTGTCGGGATTTACTGACAGCAGCCGTTACCCATCCCAGCACCCCACTTTTGCAGAGCACGGGTACTGTCAGCTCTTTGTAGCCACCAGTATTCACCATAATGTAGCAAAACTCAAAGGATGGTTCCTCTAAAAAAGTTTGGCTGACAGATCCACATACGTCATTTTTTGGCATCTATCTGTCAAATTATTTGGCAGTTCTCTCTATATGAATTGTAGCAGTTTAGCTGCAACAATTTCCAGATCAAAGCTGTCAATCACTAGGCAATTCCCACAAGGACATGGAAAAGGACCTACGGAGAAATTATCTAAAGCTGCAACAATCTAGAACACCTGATAAAGAAAAAAAGCAAGATTCCCCAAATTATATGGACTGAAGTTCAATTACTGTTTTCCTTTGTACAATTTAAGACAATGAGCTATCATAGCCACTAGATCTGGAGGCAAAAATCTAGAAAGTGAATTGCAATTCATCTATTTCCTTGGCATTCCCTCCCTTTCCAATTAAACATGCTTTTCTTTTCGTCTCCATTATTCTGAGGAGGCAGTAAACCTCAGTCTAAATGAGCATTTACATGAAAATCAGAGCTCTCCAAGGCATCCACTGAAACTCCTTTAATACAATATTTGCTTTAATTTGATTTTCTTTCTTGCCTGTGGGAGAGTTTCAATCACATTTTGTATGATCTATAATTGTATGCCCCCTCCTCCTGCAGAGGTCATTCCCTTTCCTAAAGCTGCATCATTTGACTAGAAAGACTTCTTTTCACAAGCAAACAGCTCAGCAATCAATATTGTCCACAGATGACAGTAAGCACAGTCCAATTTTTAATAGGGTCTTTCAAATGTCAAAAAGCTTGCTTTAATCTCCAAGAAATATAATCTGTTTACATCACCTGCAGCCTCTTAGTGTCTCCTTAGGAAAGACTGCTTTCCTGGGCTCACTGAGTAATCGCTTCTACCCTATCTTATGAAGAATCCAGCTTCATCATACATATTTCAAGCAACCTTTACCTTCCTGAATACAAGCGAATCAGGGAATCGTATTCTGCAATTCTCATTTCTTTCTCTCTCTACCTCAAAATATAAAATCACATATACAGGGTTGGAGTGCAAGCATCTTCTTAAAGATATTTAATCCTGATTTCAGGATATCGATCTCATTTTGTTTTATTAAAATAATCTGCCACATGCTATTGAAACTGTCTCTCAAAGAAATAAATACTTCTTTTAAAGAGGATACATTGAGGAAATGTATTGCTTAAAGTATTGAAAAACAGTATTTAGCATTTTATTTATATAGATATACTAAGCCTTTGCCAAACATGGAATGATGTGCAACAAAGCTGAAATCAGTTACAGAAAAGAAAAACACTAATAATAATCAAAATAACTATTTTTTCTATTGCTAATCCATGCTGTGACATGCTAAAAAAGCACTACCATGCCTGATGGCATACTGAAACTGAAGTAAAAAAATTATCTAAAATACATACACTGGGTCTGATTTTCTGTACCCATATTTGTCTCCATGCTTGGTTGCATGTCTGCATAGTATCACATAAATATATTGCAAATGCATAAATATATACAGTAAAGTAAGCATCTAGCCATGTCTGCATGTGTATCTTCTGCTTAGCTATATGTGTGTGGTTGTGTGCTTACTGATTAGACATATAACCAACAGAAAAATTAGGGTCCATACGTTTCAGTCAAGGGCGATCTTGGGGTTTTAATTTTGTGAGATACCTCTTTCTTGCAATCTGAAGCTCTTAAGTCATTATTTATCTCCTAAACCAACTGAATTCCCCTATTCACCTATGTCAGCTTTAACACTTAGAGTTGTGGGAAAACCCAGGTGATTTCTGTGTAGTTTTTGGCTTCTTTTGGGGAACTTTGGGCTTTATTTCAGAACCAATGTGCATTACGCAGCCTCAGGTCAGCTATTCCATCTGTGTTACTTGTTGGCTTAAAAACATTCCCTTCCCTACAATACAAATGACAGCAGTCTGTCTTTTTTTTTTTTCTATTCTTGCTCTTGACAGAATATCTTTACAAGGAAGATAACAAACTTTGCATGTGTGCATTGCACGATCAAGAGCTGTGCAGAGACAGTTAACCTGTCTTCATAAACGAGGTGAGGGACAAAAGCATGCTGCCTCCTGAATTAACATACCCTGTAAAATAAATTGATATGCATTTCTGTAATGTATGTACTCTAACTTGTTTTACTTGCTTTTGTAGTGGCTATACTGCAGCTGTGCACAAAGAATACATACATTTGCACATGGCCGTTTCAGTTGGCCATATTGCTAGAGACAAGGCAGAAAACCACAAAGAAAGCCTGCCAAGCACTGAAACAGGCTAAGAGTTGCAGCCTCTCGGGCTTAATAAGCTCACAAGAAAGGAGATTCCCAAAGAAGACGCAAACACATCATCAGTCAAAAGATTTTCCTAACCAGAAATCCCCTGGACAGCTCAGTAAATCCTGCAAGACTGCAGCAAAACGCCCAGAGCCATTGGCAACCTGAAGGGCTGAGCGAAACCACTGCACACCATGCCAAAGATGCTATCTTACCCCATGGTACTTAGGAAATGGCTAAAATCGCTGTAGCCCCTTCCTGAAGCTATGGCTTTTGGCTGTACCACTCTAGCTGACAGGACTCATTAGTCACGCTACTGATCAGTAAACCACTTGTTGCTCTCTGCAGGTAGAGCGTAAGAGACCCGGAAATAAATAGTTCCCAAATCAAAGCTGAGTATCAACAATACCATCACCTGTATGCCTTTCAGAAATGAATACTCACAGGAGACAGTGCCAACTGACTTACACTGATATTGATGGGAAAATCCATAGAAGTTGCGTCTCTCAGTTCTCTAGGCCACCCATTTGTCTGGTGGGTATATTGCTCAAAGTATTGAAAAGTAGTATTTAGCATTTTATTTATATAGATATACTACGCCTTTGCCAACCATGTCCTCATAATGCAGCCCAAAACCTATTCCACCAGAGCAATGGGATTTACCTTAAAACTTCCAGTCTACCTGAAACCCTACCCGTCTGCTCAGTATCACACTCCCAAAATGTCCCTTTGTTTTTTCATCATTCCTATAAAATGAAGCTTCTAGTTTCCAGATGTGTCCACTGCCCTGAAAGCAGACGGCTCCCTAATTGGGTCAATGTACAAACTTTGTTGACTTACAGTAACTTCTGCCATGCCTTTGATTGCCTTTATCAATGTTTCTGTCAGAGCAAGCTTTTCCTGTGACGAGCAACATTTTGAACAGTGCTCATTTCAATTAGTAAGCTTTAGTTATGGATAAATCTGGCTTTTCTTACAGAAACCCCATTGTCCTAGAAAAGAACATATCTGTTCACCTGAACCAGGGCTATGTCATTATATTAACATTAAATCCAACAAGTAAAAATAGCAGAGATGCAGAGCAATAACTGGCATCATATTTAATATTACATTCTAGCAAGGCCCGAAGTGACATAATTATGTGGCCACTGCTGCACAGAACAAGGAATAACCACTGAACATGCTTGAAGGCATATCCTGTCATTTACAGCTGCTCTTTGGATCAGATTTGTAACATGCAAGTCTGCAGCCTCCTTCTTCCTTTCTGCTATTACAGAGGTGCAGGGAGCTGGGGAAGCAGAGGTAAGGGAGGATGAGGGAGAGCCATTTCTTTGTTTTTGACAGATTCTCTTGTTTGTCACCTCCAACTAAGGTTTTTTTGAACTGCTCTCCCTACTGATCCATAACAAGTGTGGAGTGTCAGGTCTTATTCCTTATCACGGTCACTGGAACAAATGTGGGCCTTGAAGGCACCTTATAAGAAACATCTTTCTAACTTCATGTGAACTACATAATGCTACCTTTCCACCTGAGGATCGATATATCTTTGCCAATCCTTTCCCACCTTCATGGAAACAAACTCTCAGTTTGAGATCTGTGAACGATTGCCCCTGTGTTACAATTCCTCAGGTGATATTCAAAAACTCCTGCCAGTGTCTTCCCACCAAACTACACCCCTGAAGCCGCAGACCCAGACTGAGCTAACAGGAAATTATCAAAGGGATGCTTGAAACGAAGGACATTTCTGCTGCCTCCTTTCTGCAGTTCCACTTCTATTTTGATCACTACTGTTCTCAACTCTCTGTCTCCCTAGGGCAGAGGTCCTGGGTCATATGCTACAGAAATCTCATCCACTCTGTACTTAGAGCTCTATCTCACCACTGACTGCTGCAGGTGAAGATGTTTCACAGGGAGAGGGACCAGCTTGAGACTGCGGAGATCCCCCTGCTCTCCCAGCCAGGATGCTGAGCCCTGCATATCGGTGTTCACATGGGAGCACTGATATGGGTGCCCTCTTTCAGATCAGTTCAGTGCACTGTAAAACAGCCTCTGCCCTTCTGGAGTGCTCCAAGTCCTCTGTTTCATCGGTCAGATTTCCCAAAAACTTGTGGTACCTCCCCATGTACCCACCTTAGTAGATACTACTACTAAAACCTCCACACAGACCCCAAAGGAAAGATAAAAGGTCAGGCTTTTGTTGGTGTGCTTCAAGTCTTTGATACAGCTGGGACAGATGGACGAGTTTCCCTCTGTGCTGCAGCACCACTAATGAGGAGATACCACTGTCCTCCACACCCTCATTCATTGTCTTCTTCATTTTGCCTTTGCAGCCCAAATTGTAGTCATCTTATAACATCATCACTGGTATGAAAACTATCCTGCCAAGTTTCATGTATGGTCGTGGTTTAAGAAAATGACTGCTACAGCTGAACCCAGGACATGTATTCTCTAAAGGTCATAGATACCCAATAATTTATACCACATTTGCTTTTTGTTCTTACTTGCCCAAATACTTTCCGCATTTTACATACGTGTTTTCTGGGTTATGTCAAAAGGAAATGCCTTTTTCACACTGCCTTGAATATTTGAAGTTCTCATATCAATCTGGATTACTTGCACTCCCTCCATCTCACTCTTCAATTTACAGATTATCAGCCTAGATGGGGCGATTTTGAACTTTGTATATTTTTTGTACATAAAGCAGGAGGTCGCATCATCTTTATGAAGCATTCTAGTAATCTCTGGATTCAGGAATTTTTTGCCTGTGTCAATTTGTGTCTTTGATTAGTCTTCTTTTTTATTTTAATCAGAACTGGCATGGGGAAGCATTTTAGGCTGTTTTGAGCTATTGTACCTTCAATCCTAGAAATCATCTTTTTGGCACGTTTGATTAAAATGGATCAATTAAAGATGACACTTTGCCATTCCTGACATAAACTCCTCACTTCTGATCCCATCCCCTATTTTAGTTCCCTAGAGTCACGGCACCATTAGAAGATTTTTTTTTTTCTGTAATCAAACTGTGATAATTCTTTTTATAATGGTGCAATTATCTACTCTCTTCTGGTTTCACCTTAGCACGCTCAGTGAGTCATAGACCTTTACATCTACTGCATCTACGCCCACTGATGATCAACAAGGAGCGACAGTCCCTGGGACTCATTTGCTCTCCACAATGGGTTTACAAGGAAGGAAGCACCTGCTTAGAACTAGACACCCCTCAGTATAAGCTCTGAAATAAAAAACACAGACAGGGAGCATACTGCCTAGCTTATTTATTCATTTGCTTCTGATTCCCAGTAAGAGAAGGTCTAACACTCCTGACAGCATAAATCATGCTGCAATCACTATTATTACTATTATATAAAAGTAGTATAAATACTGCAAATCCAGCTCTAGTTCCTTGAACAATGCTGTGCTTCCTTTCACTATTCTAATGAATTTCTCTTATGGAAAAGAGTAACACCCAGGCCTTGAAAAGTGAAGCTCACCTACAGGACTAACATCATGGTGACTGGTGTCTTTTCCCTAGAACAGAACCAAAGGAACCAGATTAGAAAGATCAGTACCTCATCTTACATTTAAGAGTAATGTAAGTAATGTCTTCCGTGCAGTTGTTGAGCAAAAAGGATTTCTGATAGGCTCGTTTTTTCAATTTTAAGTCATGCGTAGGGGACATCACTGAACCAAACTGGGAGAAATTCTCATTTGCTAAACCATCTATCATTCCTGTCATGGACCAACTTTGGCTGTTAAACAAACAAGATTTCTTTTGAGTCCTGGCTGATCTTCCCTTAGAAATCTTGAGAGGGGTACATAATTTCTACTCAGTGACTGTCTAGCCAGAGCTCACAATGAAATAAATGAAATAAATAAATAAAGAAATGAAACACTTGAAATTACTTTTTATTTGGCCACGTTCCTGCCCCTTTTGTGTTTGCTTTCCATGTATATATGAAGGAATGAATTTTGTTGTCGGAATTACTCATGAAAAGCAGAGTTCAAAGTGGTGAGTGCATGAACAGCATGCACAGAAGCCAAAATGTAAATGTGCATGTCCAAGAATTCATGCCAGAAATTCTTGCACATTCATGGAATGTGACTCTTCTGACCAGGCTCAAGCAGGCAAGGTAATGCCAATCTTAAGCGGCTGCTGCTAATCCATACGGTAAAAAGTCCTGACAATATGGGTTTTCTAAACTCATTTCAATAATGAATACATTCAAACAGACCACAGTGCTTTTTCCTTCCCCGGACAACAACCAAATGTGTTTTAACTACACGATATTCGTGCTCATGCAGCGATCTTGGGAAGGCAACGGCTGAAAAGGAAATCTAGTCCTGTGATGAAAAGCAGTGCACTGTGATTTGGGAAGTACCGAGCTTTGTCACAGCCTTCTTAGGAGACCTGAGATAAATCCTGCAATCTCTTTGTTTCTCCACTCCCTGACTATAAAATGGTGATAATGCTGTTTCTTTCTTCCAGAGCTTGGAAGAAATATGTCTGCGTGGTACTTGGATGCTGCAGGCGCCAGGATTGTACAAGCACTGATACAGACAGAATCATTTTTGGAAACCAAGCTGAGCGACTGTCACTTACACTCATACCAAAAGAGAATAAACCATAGCCAGGCAACCGGATTGGTGAGGATATCTACTGTCACCTGTGAATCACTCTGTTTATTTGCATGTGTTTGGGCCATCAGAGACAAACCCATCCAATGTGTCAACATTTCTGTCACTCCTGGCTTGTGAGCCAAGAACCAGTAAGTAAAATGGGAAAACTTTGGAATGCATGACCTTTAAGTACCAGATAATTAGTCTAGGCCAGACAAATTCTGGTGTGACCTTCATCTTCAAAGTAAGGGCGCTTCCTCAGAACATTGACTTACAGTTTCTTATGGCAAATATATTCCTTTCTTAACCAAATCTGTGTAAATCAACATGCAAGAAGGACCAAGTTTCTGTGTCATGCAAGATCAGCTGCCCAGGTTGGGCCCAGATGGCACATTGAATGAGCTCCTCGAGCTGGACCGCAGCCTACACATGATCCACAGCCTACATATTTGATACATGAAAAAAAGTCAACAGACTACATCTATTTAGGAAAGCAGTGCAACTTCCACAAAAATCAATAGGTTTTTTTCCTTTTCTATCTTGGCACATGTTAAATTAACACTTTTCTTGAGCAGTCTCTTAACTCAGCTTCATAGCATTCTTTTCAGTCTCTTCTTCACAGTATGTTTCAAAGAGAGCCCATCCGAAATCTCTCTTTTCCAGGAAATAAAGATTTTTCAAAATTTAGAAAACAAAGGTCTTTCAAGTATTAAAACGAACATGATCATGCAAGTTAATATCAAACCACCTCTCATTGCATAATATCTGAGAGCAGGTAATTTCAGGATTATAGAAGAATCTGGAAAATTACATAAGAATTCTCCTTTTGCTGTAGGAGCTTTAAAGCTGCACCTTCATTCCATCAGGAAGGTAATTTCCTCTATACAGCAAGTTTCAAATTCTACTTATGACCTTGGTGTTACGATGATTTGGGTACTAACTAGTTCCGCACTTAGTATTGCTAGTAGAACTGTGAATAATCATCAAAATTAACTAGCCTATAAAGTGATAAAATTATTTCCTCCAATTTGCATTTGATATGTTTATTAACTGCTGGAGGGTGTCATTTGCTCTCTTACTGCTGTTAAACACTATGTCTGGGTTTTTGGCATAGGTGCAGTATTATTATGGTTACTACAAAATTTTAATCAGATTACGGTATGAGTTACTATTTGATACTGTAAAAATGCTAGTAGGTAATAGATAAATACTAAGATACAATTAGCTGCCACTGCATTTTATCCTTTGGAATTCATTACTAGTGAGATAAGCCTGCATTCTGAGGTGATGGCAAGTTTTTTGTATGTTCCGTTTTTTACAGACTACATTTTCTTACAAGTAACAGTGCAGGTAGTAAACAAGAGAGAAGCTGACTATAAACAACATAAATAGATATGGCAATATTAAAGCTATGAAAAATATGAAGTACTGCCTATGTGTTATTCCTTGTGCTTCGTTTGCCATACCACAGTCAACAAGACCCATTACTCACAAGTAATTCCTTGTGAGATGTTTTCATTTACAACCAGATGAAACTGTTGGTGCTAATCATCAATACAGACCTGTGATTTCAAATATATTGGAAACCTGTGTTTTCAAATGCATGTCTTGGCCCTTTACACAAGCAAGAGGTTGCTAATGCCAATGTGCATTAGAAATGCAATTGTACTATACTTAGATGTGGTTCAACCACAGTTATAACATGGGCCATTAAGGAGCATTAAAAAAAAAATGAAAAAAAAAGACAGAAAAGAAAGAATCCAGGTCAAAAGGGAATATGTTCTGTTGCTCAGCTAAAAGATTTATCTATAATTAGAACACAAAATTGTTCAAAATTAGACTAAATGGATAAAATACCAGTATTGCAGAGAACATAAGCATACCATATAGAAAACATGCTTACTTACATTTTCCCAGGGCTTGTAAAGAATTCTAAAGGCTTTCAGCATGGCTCCGGAAACTAGCTCTAACACATTTAACTGCTGAGACTGTGGACTCCTCTCTCGCAATACTCACACCTGTTGGACGGGGAAAGTAAACTCATCTGTCATCCCCAGCGTTTCTCCAGCGTCTTCCCGAAATGCAGCTCCTCCTGATCAGCTCTAAATCTTGAATAATCGAAACCACGTGAGCCAAATGGCACAAAAATTAAATCTACAGTGAATAATACCAGGTGAAGGAACAATATATGTGGCCATGTGACTGCTTGCTTTCCTGGGCTGGAGCTGGAGAGAAGTGGGAAATGCCCAGCTGCCTTAGTTGGAACCGACTCAAAACTTCATCCGCTTTGGTTCAGTTCTCAAAATAGGGCACATGACCTCTAAGTAAGACGGTACAGTAGGCTGCTTTTACTCTACATCACCGCTCCTGCAGCCTTAATACCATTTCCTGGCTTTACAAAGAATGGGAGGAGGTAAAATTTGACACTTGCTGAGTTTCAGCATTATCTCATTTTGTAATGCATGATCCGTAGCAAATTTACCATTATCTTTAGGAACAGCAATGACATCTGCTACAGAGTGGCTTACGCTTGTCTGTCTGCTGCTTTCAGTGTCATGTGTCTGACATGAGTTAACCTCTCATAAAATCTAACGTGAAGGAAGAGAAGTGCCCGTCAGAAGTGTCCATGCAGCTCCTCTTGACCTACTTGGAAAACTACGACTGGACTCTTTGTGGTTTCCCCCATCGCGACACAGCTGCAGAAGGCAGTAACAGGACTGCTTTTAATGGATTTGGAAACGTGCCTCTGAACAGCATTATTTCCAAACCTTGCAAAGCTCATTTGTTATTTTATCAAGCCCACTATAGGGCCCCCCCTTTTTTTTCTTCACGGAATTGGCGTAATGGCAGAAGAAAGCTTTTCCTCTTCACAGATAAAGATCCAAATTGTGTTTTACAATCTGACAATTATGTAGTTTGATTTTCTTAAATAAAACAGATAATCTCCCTTCCCCGTTCAAGATGAGATCTCAGTTGTTAGTGACAGCTGTTAAAATGATGCTAAAAATAGATATAGTGTCAACCACTAAAAAGCTAAGTGCTCCTGTGAACCACAAGCAGAAAATAAATGAGGTTTCTCCCGAGTTTGTGGAAAATCTGTGAGCATCTTGTATGTACTGGGAAAGGTGCTTTATGCTTCCAGCAGCCATGTCTGGATGTAACAAGATGGGGGGAGGGGGAAATTAAACATTTGGTATTAGACAGAAGATAGACAGATAGATAGATAGATAGATAGATTCCTTCAATTTTATTTTCTCTCTCCTTTTCTTTCTTAAAAAGTAAAGAATATAAAAGAGATGCAACAGAAAGACTGCACTTACCTCCAGGCATTTCAGATGCCTTTTTCATTTACACCTTTTCCCTATTTTTCCTACCAAAAAAAAAAAAAAAAAAAGAGAATAACAGGACAAGTAAGACAAAAGAAGTACAATCCATCAGCCAAATACAACGTCACTATAAATTAACATAAAATAGTTGTGCTCAGCACAGCAGTTATTGATAGACTAGCAAATGTGCTTAGGATCTTTTTGCAGGACTGTGATTTGCTGGGTTACTCGCAGACTTGCATGGAACTTTCCTCTGCCTTGGAACTGCAGCCTCCAACCCATCTGCGGTAGCTCTGCTTGATTAATAAATTAGCTGCATTTCAAACCACATGCATGACACGAAATGAGTGAAAAAGAGAGAGAACAGAATTGTTAACATTCGATGCTATATCTTGGTAGGTTCCTCCTTTTTAGCTACATTAGGACTAAAAATAGAGCACTAGTGTAGGCACAGTGAAATATGATTTGCTTCCAATAATACAGTAAACTAATTGTGAAATTAAGCTATTGAATGTGCCGTTATCTCCAAGTCTGGCCTTACCAGCACTTTATGCTTCCCTGCTTAACGTTTATCAAGTTGCCCACAAACTTTGACAGATGTAAACAACAGCCGATAAAATATTCGCCTTTTCCAAGGCCCCAATCCCACAGAGGCTTCAGCACAGGTAAAATTTCCTGTGAGCAGCCCTTTTACAGATTTAAAGACTTCATACAAGGTATTAAAATAGGGCCAACTTTTTCCTCCCTCCAACGTCTAATTTTTTTCCTTAAGTGTTTAAATATAGAGACATTTAATGCCCTGAACTTAAAAATAATCAGTTTTAAAAAGGTCTTAGCCACAAGCGAAATATTAATTTTAAGCTCGTATCGGTGTTAGCACCGATTTTGGGGTTTTGGATGTCTGAAATAAGGACGGGGCTGCTCCACTGCAGCCGCGGGGACGCACCCCATCCCCTCCGTTAACCCGGGGCACACCGCAGGGCAGTGAGGGGCCCGGCTCCCCGTCCCTGGCAGCGGCGGGAGGGGGCAAGGGC
>NW_009915668.1:6278-9430 GCF_000696875.1 Nestor notabilis | reverse complement strand
TTTCATGCTGACTGCTCTTCCCCTACCTGCTAACTCCTAACCACCAGCCTCCAATGCTTCAGGAAATGATTCCAGATGGGTTTATTTAGATTTTAAACACTTTAAGTGTACTTTGCATCTTGGCCAGCAACTCAAAGATACCGAGTGGTAAACAGCTTCCCAGCAGTTACCAGGCAATGAAACAAAGTCTTTTTTCGGGATGTAATCATAAAAGCTCATGAACATTTGTCCTTCTGTGATAAAAACCAATAACAGGAAAATTACCACCCGTAGCATAAACCTGAGACTTCACATAACCTTGGAGTATTTATTTAGGTATTATTTACTTTTGATAGCACAGCTAAGGCAGATGGCTAGCGCAAGTGGGAATGAACTGTGAGGGATCATAACAAGCACATTCTGCTGACAAAAGGAAACCTGCAATACAACTTTGAGCCATGCCGCCCTGCAGTATGACCACAGCTTGTCTTCTAAATTGACTTCTGTACTGGGGAGCTGGATGTTGGAATGAAGTGCTGCTGAGGGACACCCACATCTAGGAGGAGGTCAGTGTCCACAGCCGACCTTGTGTTGCTCCTGCATCAGTGACACTACATCTATTTTGGATTAGACAGCAATATCTAATTCTCCTGCAGCATACAGCCAGGGTGCAGGGGAATGAGCTGACCCTCTGTACCATCATCAGACCAGTGTCCTGCTAAGTGGTGGTGGCTTCATCACCCTTACACAGCTGAACCCATTCTGCTCACATCCAAAGCCATGTTCACCTCTTTCCAGGCGACCTCCGGTCCTTCCACCAAGCACCAAGCTTGGAAAATTGCACCTCGGCCTTCACACAATTCTCTCCTGAGCCTGCTTCAAAAGAAAAGGGGTTTTCACAGGTTGGTTGGAGCAGTGACACTGTCCTCTATGGGCATAAGCAACTGCTGTGTCACCCATGCAAAGCACTGTCACCCCTCCAGCACAGCTCAGCTCCCAATGAACTACCTCCTTAGGCTTTTTCCCAGCATGGACCAGGCCAAATGCTGAGCCCTCCAGTGCTTATTCTGGAAAGAAAAGTCCTTCCATACAAAGAAATGAAAGACTATATATATAACAAAGCATGATTTCTCCACCAGGTGACTCTGGTGACACCAGTATCAAATGATACATCCTGCAAGGAGTAAGGATGAGGGAGAGGACTCAGAGGGCAGTTTTGAACATTTCTTGGCATGATTTTATTTTTTTCTTGCTGTTTGCTTCCAATGGCAGTTTAATCCTATTTAAACACTACAGTAGAGTTCCTACAGTCTCCCTCAACAAACTACAGTCATGGTATACTGGGTTTTCCTTAGTCCTGCTGGTGTTCTCAGTTTGAAAACCTTTGAAAACCTATGTCCTTTGACTTAAAAACTGAAGAAGCTGGAGCTGGACTCTTACATGCCTATATGGCTTTCGGACATGTTTCTCCCAGCTGTGGCAAGTTGCATTAGAAGCTTAAAGAAATATGACTGATTGACACAAGCACGTGTTCAATGGGTGTGGTGAATGCCTTGCCCATCTCCTTGCCCCTTCCAACCTGGCAATGCTGGAAGTCAGACTGAAAGCAGGAAAGCAGTTTCATTTCTGTTCCCATGTCACAGCCAACAGCTGAGATGGAGCAGTGGGATAGCCTAAGAGGAACTTGTGTACACACCCCCTTGAAGTGCATTGGCTGTGTTTGCCCTTGGGAGTAGATGAAGACATTTGCACCGTTCTTGTAAGTAATAGTTGGGAATTGGTTGCAGGAGCCATCACAAGAGCTTTGGATGGTAAGGTAAGAGTCAACCCATGGCTGTGATGATTTGACGGTCAGGTTACAGCAGCCCACTTTGTGTGCCATCCACTGTCGGTGGCCACTTGGAAATAAAATCTGTCATTCTGGTCAGTGCACCACACAACAGGAGCTGCACATCTTGTCAAATAAAGTCTAGGGGCATTGCTAAGAGACACAGAGGCATTCAGGCTATTACCAGCTTCAGTTCATGTCACTGATGGACTTGGTAATGGAGACAAAAGAATAAACCCAGCAAGTTTCCTTGATCCAAGGCCGCTGCGTATCAGCAGGACTGATGTGTACAGGTATCAAGTGGGTACAAGCACCCCAGAACTGCAAAGCACACAAGCACATTCTTCAATTTGATGCTTTGAATAGCTCCACACACCTCCCTTCCCCATGTATTCCACAAGAGATGACAGGAATAACTGTGCTGTGTGGAAACAAAGGACTTGGACATTCAACCAGGAGATTTTTCTCTTTTGCTTTTTTCTAGATGACACAAAACAAACCTCAAAACCCCCAAATGAACAGCAAAAAAATCCCAAGAGAAATAAATATTATGTGACTCAGTGGACCAACAGCAAATTAAAGAAATCTATAGGCTAACTGGCAGAATGAGAAAGCCCACGTATTGCAGAGAATGTGAATGCCAAATGCATTTTTCAGAGGCTGTATTCACCACCCAGGCCCTGCATTGCTCAATGCTGCCCAAGACAGCAGCCACCACTGCTCCTGTTCTCTACCTCCTTATTCCCAGGCTCCCTGGATGCCAGGTACTGCCCTGCTCAACGAACAGCATGCTCCTAGGGCACTGGATAACCAGGAAAACTTGCTTCTTCCTGTTCAAGAAAAAGCTGAGATGTCTCCTGAGAGGCAGGGAAGTGCTGCAATGCCCACATGCCCCAGTGATGGCACTGGATGAGCACAGAGCCCCAGATCCCTGTGCTTCCCCACATCCCACACCTCCCGTCCTCTTATCATAGAATCATAGAATGGTTTGGGTTGGAAAGGACCTTAAGATCATCCAGTTCCACCCTCCTGCCATGGGCAGGGATGCCTTACACTAGACCATGTTGCCAAGGCTGTATCCCACCTGGCCTTGGACACCGCCAGGGATGGAGCATTCACAACTGCCTTGGGCAATCTGTTCCAGTGCCTCACCATCCTCACAGTAAAGAACTTCCTCCTTATATGTAACCTGAACTTCCCCTGTTTTAGTTTGAACCCATCACCCCTTGTCCTATTGCTACAGTCCCTGATGAAGAGTCCCTCTCCAGCATCCTTGTAGGCCCCCTTCAGATGAGTTCTCCACGCAGCCTTCTCTTCTCCAGGCTGAACAGCCCCAACTTTCTCA
>NW_009915668.1:0-3989 GCF_000696875.1 Nestor notabilis | reverse complement strand
AGATCATCCAGTTCCACCCTCCTGCCATGGGCAGGGATGCCTTACACTAGACCATGTTGCCAAGGCTGTATCCCACCTGGCCTTGGACACCGCCAGGGATGGAGCATTCACAACTGCCTTGGGCAATCTGTTCCAGTGCCTCACCATCCTCACAGTAAAGAACTTCCTCCTTATATGTAACCTGAACTTCCCCTGTTTTAGTTTGAACCCATCACCCCTTGTCCTATTGCTACAGTCCCTGATGAAGAGTCCCTCTCCAGCATCCTTGTAGGCCCCCTTCAGATGAGTTCTCCACGCAGCCTTCTCTTCTCACCACCCCGCCGGCAGCAGCGGCTTTAGGGAGGGCTGAGGCTTGCGATCCGTGCGAGCTCGCGGTGCGGGTCCCCCAGCGAAAGGAGGAGCGGGCACCCTCCAAAGCACAGTTGGGCTTTGCCTGGTGTGTCCCGGTAAGAGTCACATCTGGACTTGCTCCAACAGCTCCATGTCTCTTGTTTCTCACAACACGAGCTGCTGGACACAGAGCCAAGCTACAGCTGGTTCACAGCAATTGCAAAAAGATCTTATTTGAAGGATGAAAGGACAATGATAAATGCTTCAAAATGAACCTGTCTCGCGCCTGTGATTTATGCCACTGGCTTGCTGGCCAACACAGATGCCAGGCTACAGTAAATCTGGACGTGTTTGTGCATTTTCTCAGGCAGCTGGTGTGAAACATGAGACCTGTGTCACGTTTGCTGGTGGAGGAAGGGAAGGCATGGGATGGACAGAGGAAATTAGTTTCTGAAATAAGGTCTGGGCTGCATCAACGGAGGATAATTTCCTTTGAGGACCTGTTTGCAGCGCTGACCTTATCCACAGACCATGAAAAAGGAGAGCGAGGAGGGACTGGAGCCAGAGCCATCCATCAGAGCAGAGCAAAACTCCACCAGGGGAGGTTCAGGTTTTGCAAAACGTGCCCAGTTGCCTTTCAATCTTGCAAACCTGAGCCATGAGTTCTTCAGAGCCAGGACAGTTTGAATCCAAGCCCATAGACCTGGGGGAAGTTTAGAGAAACTCCACAGCTTGGGTCATCTCCAATTCAAACTGACTCCTGGAAGGCGAGGAGGTGTGCAGAGAAATATCACAAACTGCTCCCTAATGGATCAGTGCCATTTTTCCACTGAACAAAAGTGATCTTTCTTGGATCTCTATTACACTGCATATCTCAGAATGAACTTAAGATAACTGTGAAAAGAATTAAGCGAGGAACCCTGCAGTAATGAACATAATCCATTATTGAATTTTCTCATGGATGCTTCTCCCAAGTAAAATCAGTGAAAAATCAGTTCAAGATTGAAATAAATCTGAATGTAAAATGTTTGTAAGGTAGTTCACTGTATGTCAAGGAGAATTTGTAAAGAAATCACATATTCACATGTGCCAGCTCAGGAAAGGGAATTCTAAATGTTTTTATCCAAATATCCCATTCTCTGGACTGAAACTTTCTAGATTATGTCCTTAAGCTTTTCCCCGGCTCTTGGAACCACAGTCACGGTGAGCACCACTCTGTGTGTAGAGACATACTTAAGATATAAATGATGATAATGGTGATAGCATGGAGAGGAAATAGAGGAAGGATTCTTAAACATACCAAGGGGAGGAAAGGGGCAGAAAACAGATGTGGATCTATTTTTCCTCTAGCATCCTGGAGAGGTGAAAGGAAGGCAGACAGAATGGCAGTTCCTTCTTGCTGTGAAAACCTCCTCTTTCCTTCTGAGCTACTGACAAGCAGATTTAGGGAAAAGAAAAGGTAAAAAGGACGTTTGTACAGAGAAGAAAAAAAAGGAGGAGGCTTTGAAGACCTAAATAACAGACTCTGTCCCAAGTCACTTCAGTTCAGCTGCATCACAAAAGTCTGACAGAGATCCATGGGCCCACAACAACCTGCCTAAGACACTGCACACAAAACCAGTCAATGCAATCCCCCCATGCCCAAATGCAGGGGGTTGGGAAGAGGAGAAGGCTGCAGCTGAAGGCCTGTCTTCCTGCTCACTAATAAATTTGGTTTACAGAACCCTTTGTGGGTCCCTTTTAAGGTTGTTTGTTGATTAAAGCGGCAAACAACAAACTTAGCCTTAATTTATGCTTCTTTTAACATTTCAAGCTTGGGGGTGGTGCTTTTTATAGAAGTTAATGAGGCAGAATAGGTTCTTTATGGGGAAGACATTTTCTCACCAAATTAAAACCTGTATTGAACATAAAATAATGAGATGAAGGTGGCTTTTCTTTCTGACGTAAATAAATCTCAGAGCAGGAAACTTCTCACGCACTCGGAACTGTCCTTATCAGAGAGATCTGAGAACTGCAGGTTCACAAGATGTTTTCTCTCTGTCTTTTTTCATTTTGCCTTCTTCCTTTCACCAAGATGGCGATACAGCATTATTTGCTGAAAACACGCAAACAGCTCCAGTGTGTGAGAGCAGCAGTGTGGGAGCTCAGCGAAAGAAATCATCCAGTTGCCCTTCACTACAGCAGAGACAAGAAGGCCTATGGCAGGGACACCATAACCATGGGGGTATCCGAGGCATGGCAGAGAAATGGGCCATGTCAGGCCACCTTAGACACCACCCAAGTCCTAAAGTAGCTCTTAGCAGAATCGCATGGAAGAGATCATTTTCTAAGATTCTAAAATCTACTGCATTTCCCCACTCTGGTGTAGCAACACAAGCGAAATAAAGTACCTGAGTGGGAAGCCGCTGTGTGACACAGGTAATCAGCACAGGATGTTATTAATTAGGGACAAACAGGCAGAACAAGGTCCCTAAGTGATAGAAGAGCATCGACTCTGGGTCCTCTTAGTATTGGGAATGAAAGCCTTCCTTTCATTGCAGGCCACAAGCACACTCAAGAAGGATAACCTGTTATTCGTAAAGACTGAATAAATGCAGATCTCCCAGGTGTAAAAACTGGTTGGTGCAGCCTTTGCTGTGTATGGTGCTGCATATCCAATTGTATGCTGTTTTTCAGTGAAATGTCAATATTTTCTCTAGAAAGAAGACCACCTTTTAGCTAATTCATTACCAAAAAGCATTTTGATTTTTATTTCTTGCTAAATCATCCCTATTTTATGGGTAAGAATGGGGCTAAGCCTGCTTGGGAGCACAAATACAGTATTTTCCTAGAATTACAGAATCCTAGAATGGTTAGAACTGGAAGGGACCTTAAAGCTCATCCAGTTCCAACCCCCTGCCATGGGCAGGGACACCTTCCACGAGACCAGGTTGCTCCAAGCATTGTCCAGCCTGGCCTTGAACACTGCCAGGGATGGGGCAGCCACAGCTTCTCTGGGCACCCTGTGCCAGTGTCTCACCACCCTCACAGGGAAGAACTAGATGTTTAATCATCAAATTAGCTATATTAAACTAATTGAAAAGCTAGGTGAAGCTGTACTGCTGTATCTCAGAAAGGGAGACGGGAGGCAGAGACAAGATAAATCCTTGTAAATTCTTGTATTTGCTGTAAATAACTAAAAAACTCTTTCAAGCCCTGGAATGATTTGTGTTACGCACTGGGAAGGGATAAAAGTTTAAGGCAGGGATCTGTACTTGTAATGCCTTGTACTTCTGGGGCTGCTGGGAGCACTAGAGAACCAAGCACAAGGAGATTGGCAAGTCCATGGGGGAGCATGATGCATATTCATCAAGGGAAAGAAAATACCTTTTGACCCTGAAGAAGTGACTGAAGGAGATGCTGGAAAAGCTGCTCTTCACAACTCTTCACAATTCCTTATGCATATCTGAACCATAAAGAATTTTTTATCCAGGAATGTCCATCCAAAAGCATCTGTATTTTGTAGAGGGAAAAATTAATTGATGGAGGAATAGGGACGTGCCCTTAATTCAAGTGGGAAAGGATCTTACTCCCAGCCTACTGCATGGTGCATCTATGCCAGGGTAGACTATGCTCAAGCAGCTCTACTTTTCATGCTGACTGCTCTTCCCCTACCTGCT
>NW_009915667.1:0-16472 GCF_000696875.1 Nestor notabilis | reverse complement strand
TATATATTTAGTATATTATATATAAAAGTAATACATATCCAACAATATATTATGCTTGCTACAAGTATATAGTTTTTCTAGTAAATTACATAGATATCAGCCCTCTGAAGAAATGAAATTCTTACTATATGTCACTGAAAATGTGTCCCAGTGAGTATCTTCAGACTTTTCAAAGTCCGGTGTGATGCTGATAGATGCAAAAAAGACAGCTAGAGAAGGAAAGCAAATAGTTGTCATAGATACCAGTGACCTCTCAAACTTTCCTGTTCTCAGGTAACCTGCCTTCTCCCCAAACAGGTTTTGATAGAGTGTGAAATTTCAGGATGTGTATTCTCCCCATTTGTGAATGGGAGGGTGGGAGGTCTGCTTATTGATATTTGTGCTGAACAGACATCTGACACTGAGTTGGCCAAGCACAGGCATACCCTTAAGATAAGAAGATACATGAGAATCCAGCTAGGTCCCTCACCTGAGGCACTTTAGGGGATCTAGTTATAAATGGAGAATGAAAGGCATGATGACAAGGTAATAGCACAATTAGGAAAAAAAGAGGGAGGGCATTTTAAACTAGTCAAAACCAGACAAATTCTATTATTAACGAGAATCTTTCACCTCCAGGTCATTGTATCATATGTCTTTGGGGAATTGATTAAACGAGAGTTTTAGGAAGATGGGAGAAGAAAGAGGAAAGTTGAATATTTTTTTAGTTTCTATTTGGGGCTACTAGACCTGATGTATAAACAATTGTCTACATGCTGTCTCCGTATCAGAGGGGCAGCCAAATTATTTCAGCTATGCTACCATGAGTAAAAAGCCTGGGAGATGGAAGCAGTAGATTAGAGAGCTTTGACATTCCACTTGTCTGCATGCTCAGTTCCTCAAGAAAGGGAGTGCTCCATGCTCTTTCTCATTGTCTCCGGATGCCATTAATGAACAGTCCCAGCAGACTGGGAGCTCTCATCCATTTCTTCCCTGCCAAAAGAGCAGCCACTTTGTATCCAGGTGAGGCTGTGAAGGAAGGGGGACAGTGAAGACGTTTTGCAGGTGTCAGTCAAACCACAGGGATGTTTGTAGGGAAAAAGGAAGAGAATATTGATGAGAATGGTTGTGCCTTTTTTTGAATTCTCATCTGTCAGTATTAGCTGTATCTTACCTATGTCTTCCTCGCCCCTCCTTTTTCACAGAGAGATTTCTCTGTGACTGTGATGTATCTAACAGCCAGCTCTCTTCCTGGAACTACTCTGCTAACACAGGAGAGCTTGCTTATCACCTGTATGATCAGGTGAATTGCTCAGATCAAAATCTGAGTAACCTAATGCTGGTAACCTTTATGTTGTTAAATAGAACAGACAAACTTACCCGAGCAATAAGTGTGCAATTAAGAACCTCTGTATGTCTTTGGTTTTAACTGCTATACTTCAGCAGCTTTAATAATCTTTCATTCTGCAGTTAGACTTCTTGCTTTATATCCAGCGTATTTTTATTCTTAATTACTTTCATTGCTTCCAAAAGCTTTGTGTCAGCAGGGTGGACTCTGGCAGAAACTCTAGCTTCTAACCCTGACAAGAGCTTAGTCTTTGAGCAACAACAGTGTCTGAAAACTGGGGAAGTTTTCTTCCTTAATCTTAAAGATCCCTGGTTTCCCAAAATCAGACTGTAAGATTGTGATTCCCATGTGATGAAATTTTTGATATTTTAATAAATACTTGCACACTTCCTGTGCCAAGCACTATATAATCACTATTCTTTATTGACTGGAATGACTATTATTTGGTAATGTCCCATACTTCGTCAAGTCAGGATGGTTTTGGAATTATGGAAACATACAGCTAGTGGTGCTCCCATCTCAAGAAGTCTGGGCTCTAAGAGGCAGTCCCCAACAAATGGACTTGACAAGCAAGTAGACAGAATGGCAAATTCAAAGGAGTGGCATCAGCAGTGGTGATCTGTTGATCAGCCATGGTGATCTGACCTGCTCTGATAATAAAAAAGGAAGTGGATCTTTCAGTTAAAATAAAAAACCAGAAGTCCCTAGCGTGCTTTTCTCTGCACTGAGTTTTGGTTGAGCTCCTGAGGAGGCTTCCCGATCCCGATTCTCCTGTAATGATGGTAGAAGGTTGTTACCTGCATGTTCTGTTGGTCTCTTAATTGTGGCATATATTTTAAAAATGAAAAAAACCCAACCAACCAACAGGCTGTAAGTTCTTATGATACATGTATTGCAGTAAAATATTGTCTGGGTAACATTGTCTTCTTCAATTAGCGTGTTCTCCAAAGTTTCTCTCTTCATGCTAAAAAGAAGTTGTGCTGTTGCAGAGCTACCACGATTATTATAAATCATTTAACTATGGCAAAATTCCATTGTCCTTCTAGGAGTATGGTAAAATAAACATTTACACTCATCTTTCTTGTACGGTATAATACAGATTGTCCTACAACAGACAGGTCTCTTAACAGAAACTACTGATAGTTACAGAGAGCCAGATCTTAAGTTAGTGTAAGCTGACTTGTTTATTGAACGCTTTCAGAAAGAGTATAGAAGTAATCACAACCTGCATTTTGTATGGCATGATAGCAGAGAGGCAGAAATTACTTCCTTTGCAAAGTTATCAAAAGCGGCACAGGACTGGGTTTTTTAATACCATTTTTCCTCTGTTTCCAGTTACGTGGTGAACATAGGACTGATAGACAAGCTGTGCTGCTGTTTCCTCTCTGTTCAAGGCCCTGTTGATGAGAATCCCAAAATAGCAACTTTTCTACAAAGTGCCACAGCAGTGTTGCATGGAATATGTCAACTCTGTTTTGGTGTCAATGGAAGGTAGGTGCACTTGGCATGTCCCCTCTGATCTGTTCATCTCACAATAGTCACTGTAACCCCGTGCCAACACCACGTTCATGGGAGTGAGCATTCCAGTGAGGCTGTTCAACAGAACCATTTGTAGTCACACAGTAATAACCAGTAAAGAAACAGTGCAGGAAATTCCCTCTGCTCCCCCTTTCATCACAGACTTGTAATTAGTTACCTGCACTGAGTCTTGATGCTTGTAAGTCATTTATCAGAATTGCAAACTTCATCTCCTTTACTCATTGTTAGAGAGACGGGTTTATCATTGCTAAGCGTCCACGACTTCAAGAGGTATTTTATTATCAGCTAAAATCAACTCTTAATTGATTTGTCTCTAGAGCAGCCTAATCCAGTTCCTGTTCTTCAAAATACCACTGTCAGTAAGAGAATTATATTTTCTGTAAAGAAAAGCATTGCTAGATTTGTCAGGGGATTTTCTAATGCAAAATGTTAGTATAACCTAACCAGGGTTGTGGGGAGTGAGCACAAGGTATGTGGCTGCCACCAAATCTGGACTCCTTACAGTGTGAGACAGCCTGACATGGTGAGAGTCAAAATTTGAAAGGTGCACATGCTAGAATCTGCCACCACTGGACTGTTACACGTTTCAGGGAAAGAGAAGGCTGACAGAACTTTACAATGAATACCTGAAGGGTAAAATACGATGCTAGGGCTGAAAAAATGAAGTTAATAAAATGTAAAATAAGAAACAAAGCTGTAGGTAAGAGCTGCTGCTGGTAAGCTAGGGATACAGGCACATGGAAAAAGAACTGCATGAAATATGAGCCCAAAGAGACCATCCCAACTTACTGAAATTTCCCTTTCCGAAAGCTGCCAACTTGGCATTTTACACTCCAGGTCAGTGCTGCCAGAAGTCAAATGCTTATTAAAAAAAAAAAAAAAAAGAATAAAAATCCCCCTTCTCTTAGTGGTGTAATAGTTCTGGCTACAAGAGTGAGTAACATAATAATTGCAATTTCTGAAGCAGACACATGCTTCACCCAAATAATAGAGATCTTTGCACCCCCAAATGATACAACATTGTGCACGTACTTCCTTCAGAAACATCTGTCCTTTGTAGCAGAAGAATGATTTTGGAGGATTGAGTGGGTTTTCTTCACAGTTACACCAAGAAGTATCTGATCTGAGTACCCACATATACAGCAGCACTTCGGATTTTATCCAAAGGTGCTGATTGCTCTTGATTTCCAGCTTGGATTGTTCATTTAAGCGTAGAAAGAAATGAGAGGAATGAACTTGGGATATTTCAAAACTGTTGTCTTTCACTTCTAGATCAAAAGCTTTGGTGTAACTGATTAGAAGGGCAGTTTAAATTAAATGTCTTTCATCGCCTGAGCCCATTCTCATTTAAGAAGTGAATGCAGAGTGTAATTCTGTCGTGTTGCAGAAGTCCTTGGTATTCAGGGTGATTCAAATCAAAAAAGGTATCGCCAAACGCAGATTAAGGTGGCAGAAACAGAGCCCAAATTTATTGAATTCTTAAATATGTCACAGTAGAGTAATACATGTCATGCGATACATGACCTGCAGCACAGGAGGCGGCCTCTCTTTATGAGAAATACAGGTGCTGCTTTATTCGTGGTAAACAGTAGTAAAAGGCAGTGAAGCCTGTTCAGTCAGGAGGCAGGATTTCTCATTCTCCACCTCAGTTGATACATGCTTGAGCACCAAACAAACACAGAATCATAGAACATAAGAACATGCTGTGGTATATTCCTCTGTAACTCAGAGTAATTTACCGCTCTGATCATAAAGTTGTTACTGAGAAGAAAAAACTCTACTAAGTACTGCCAGTGCTCTGACACTGGAGCATGAAGAGAAGTTTTGCCAAAATAAGATCAGGCTTTCACCATTCTTGCAAAAGCAGTTTTGAATTGTTCTTTTGATATATTCCTATATAGAATGTTTCTAGCTTGGGAACTTCTTTACGCTCCTCGATGGAGATCATGCAGGGCACAAAATTCATCTGGTATTTTCTGACAGAATTGTTGCAGGCTGTTACTTGTCATCTAAAAAGTTGTCATTCCATTTTTATACACTGCTCTTTATACTGTGTGCAGACCTTGGCCTGCTGTGCTGCTGAGGGGCACAGTGGGAAGCTGATAGGACAGTATATGCTGGTGGCTAACGCACGGGGACCACCTCAGGGCCCTCCAACAGAGAGTGCCTGCAACAATGAAATCCATTATGAGCTGGAAATGGGCAGGCACTGCGTGATCTTCCTCTTCTGCTCTCAGACACCACCAGGCTGCTGTGAACTTGACTGCAGCTGTAATCTGTGATATCCCTGGAGGGCCAGAAGTTAAACACTCTAACTCCGGTTTTAAACAAGAGATCCTCTCCTGTGGGTACAAATTATGTTAGGCCATTTCTGCAGCTCTGAAGTAGAGCTGCCAGCCTAGACTTTCCTGTCTTCCTCACAGGAACGTTTCATTAAACGCCCAAATTTAGCAGGATGTTTCTAAGCCAAGCTCTGAATTGATACCCAGTGCTTATTTGGACAGTTATTTCATGGAAAACAATTTTATAGGCAGGGAGGAGATCTCAGAGAAATACCTCCCTGCATGTACCTCTACATCAAGCAAGATGTCACAACATAGACTCACATTGTATCATACGTGTATCTCAGCACTAAGAATTAAATGAGGTCTATGACTGATGTAATGTAGATGATAAAATTTTAAGATATAAACTGAGATACTTTCTTTATTCCCGTGGTAGACGTGGAAAAAAAATCCAAAATCATGGACTTAGATATAATAAAGGGAAGTCTTGCTAATGTAGAAACATAAATTGGAGGATTTTCAATTTTAACATCATAAAAAGTTATTGAAAAGAGGGAATCCATTCTGAACATACGTTATAAACATATTATAAGGGAGAGATTTTCTTTTCATTAATGTTCGAGGTCTTTAAAAAGATTTAACTTTGATATTGATCTTCTCAAATAATCATTTTTTGTACTGGCTAATAAATGCTAGATTGATTCTTTTAATTGAAGTTTTGCTATGGATGTAATAGCACATTTTCCAAACACCATGTAATATGTATAAAAAATTATTTGGTGAAAACATTAATAACTTTTAATGCCATGTGAACCTTGTTTTGATAGTTTTTATACCCTCATCTGTTACATAAAAGTATGTGAGAGCTGAAAATAGAGTATTGTCCCTTGTTGTATGTAGTGAGAAATTATAAAATGCTGAATATCGAGCTGTCTGTTTTCTGAGCAAAAGATGAAGCTGACATTTGATCCTTAGGTTTGAAGATTGTGGCCATGGTAATGCTTAACTGTTTTTTGCTTACCATTAAGAGTAACAGCCAGAATTGAAAACAGATATATATAACCTGAAATAAAGCAAAATACTAAATAGACTCTATACAGAATAACGGGGTTTATATAGCCATATAAATTTGCCTTGCAATTTGTATCCAATTCCAGATGCCCAGTAGCAATGTTCAGGATGAGAGCCTTGTTTTCCAGAGTTTATTATTCTAACTGAGCAATATAAGGCCTGTTTGGGGCCCCTGAGTCCTGAGTACACATGTGAAGCATGCTTGGCTTGTAACCACAAGACAGAAAACAATGAGCAGGCACAGAATGCAAGGAGCATTAATAAAAATACAGCCATGCTGTCCCAGCTCACCCTTTCCTAATAGCAGGAGTGGAGACTAAGTAAGAAACTGTACGGCAAGTCCTTCATCGGCATAGCAAGGGTGCTGCTTATGTTCCTGTCTTCTCCTGTACTGCCCAGTGTTCATCAACTCTACATCTCTTTTTCCTCCTCTACGTCTCTGGAACTAAGATTTCTGTCCAAGAAGTGTAGTCGTTACTCTGTGGAGGGCTATAGTTAATGCCTTATTTTGCTTTTGCCAGTTAGTATGAAGAAATCCATCCAACCACAGGGTTAATGCAAACAGCAGGAGGTAACTATTGGTAGTGCAGTGTAAGGGTTAATCACTAAGGAAGAATGTTCTCCCGAAGAACAGTACAGTGGACTAGCAATAACACAGACACAGGAGAAAAATGAGTTGTGTGGAAGGAGAATAATGCAAATAATGTAGCTCAAATGTCCCTCAAATTATGCAGCTTCTTGGGACAGCAACTTTGTCAGAATTTTGCTGTTTTCTTGATGTGAGAAATATTTGCAAGCTCCCTCCTTAATCTAAGAAAATCGAGTGTCATAGCAGTACAGTAAGTAAATTGTTCCCGTTACATGTTATGTCAAAACAGGGGTGGAATACATATAAACCTGTGTCAACAGCTAATGAAGTTGTGGATACAAGCTGCAGTGGCAGAAAGCTGCAGATATATAGGGTTTGATCCAGGAAAATAGTAGCTGTCGTGTCATAGATATGCAAGGAAGTAGGCTGTTTTCAGTTTTATTACAGTAATTAAGATAATGTCTGTTTTGGCTGCTGGATGAAGAATCAGATGCATGTCTGCCTAAACCCTGGCTCTGCTTCTCCCCTGTTCCAAGGGACAGCAGATCCAGCATCAAATCGTCATTTTTAATAATCACTTTCCATCAGCTTGGCTTTTGAATGTTGTAACTCTTTAAGGGCTGTTAGGAGCTCAGTAAACAAAGTAAAACCTGATCCTGAAGGTTTCCAGTCATGACTTTTCCACAGTCGCAGGATTCTGAGCTTGGCAATGGGAATTACAACGAGGTCTGACAGGTGCTAAATACTTCTTTATACTCCTTTTATTATTATTTTGCCTCTTTATTTTGACATCTCTTTCTAGGTAAAATAATTTAGAAGCAAAGAGATGAGAGGTTTTAAATCCAAATAAGAAAAAACCCAACCAGATTATATTCTAAGCCTTTTGAAAATTCCTGTTTCCATTTGGCTCCATGTTTTTAATCAGGAGTATATATGTCAAATATACAAACATGATAACGTATACCCTTAGAGAGGCTTGTCTACTTGTTAGCTCAGTCAGTTTTTAAAACAATATATTTTCAGATATAAACAGTTTGCTCCTATTGAAGCTTGGAGAAATTCTGGTTTTATACTTGTTCTGCAGAGTATGCTGTTTCTCATCAGCGGGTATTGAGTTCCTATTTTTAATAAATGATGGTGTATTTTAAGCATTGAAGTGCCACTGTTCAGCATCTTTCTTTGCCTGTGATAGATATATCCACATTTTAAAGTTCTTAAACTTTTCACTGTAAGACATAAACCCCTTACCCCTTCCTGAGTCTCCTTGGTGGTAGAAGCTGAAAATCATAATGGCAACCCATAATGAAACCGCCCTGCATTTCAGGAAGCTTTCCTTCTTAAGATCCTGCAGGTTGTTTGAGCCTAATATAAATATTTGCCTGTTTTTCTGTGTTAAATATAGAGAGTTAGTGAAGTTTGAAAGCCTGTCTGTTTTCCTAGCTCTATAAGCCAATGTAAAAAATCCAGTAAGTCTTGCTTCCCTTCGGTGATTCATTGAAGGGGTTTTGTCCATCCTGACTACTTTACTTTGGCAGCTGCTACAGGCACAGAGAATGAGCTGCTTTAAATAGGAGAGTTGGAAGGAGGCACGTGTATAGAAATCTCCTCTCTTTACTTACGTAAAACCGGTGTTTCTTGCATTGTCATCTTACAATATTAAGAGGGTTTATGGGTTTTTATTTCAGTCTATGCCCTGAAAGAACTGAATTTTCACTGGGCTTTACCTTTGAGGTGGGCTAAAAAATCTGCTAAATGCATGAATGGCATCTGCTAAATGGATTTGGGAGTTGGACAACCTGACCTTTGAAGGTCCCTTCCAACCCAGAGTATTCTGTGATTCAGTGAAATTCACTGTTGTACAGAATCACTGAGAGCAGCATACACAAAGGTTCATGCTTTATTTTCCATCATCTCATACACAGTTTTTTCTACTTTAAAGCCCCCAACCAGTATGAATAACGTCTTTTACCTTTTTATTGTAAACATTTAGGCTTAAAGCGATTATAACTGACAGTTAAAACCAACAGGATCCAGCGGCCTCTTCGTATCCACATTAACTGTGATACAGGCAACATAAAAAACAGTTCTAACAGTTCCTTCAATCCACCAAACCCAGCAGACAGGTTTTTTTGTTGAACAGCTTTGTCCTGTGGTATAACTTACAAATTCTTGGCCTCTTCTGTGAAAAAATAATGCTTGCATTTTGAGTTATTTTCCCACTGACTTTTTAATGTATATTTTGATTCATTCACTGCTCCAGAGCAGCACAAAATGGCAAAAGGATTTCATCCAGCAATGTAAGCTTTTTCATATGGAATTGTTTAAAAGTAATGATGGAGTGAGAGTTGCAAGGAAGCTAACTTTAACCTTTGGTAAAATTGGTCAGTGTTCTCATTGCATGTAGTCACAGAAAAGTCTGTGAGATAGCATACACAGTAATTAAGTTGGCGTTATCGTTTGACCATGAGCACGGGTTTTTCTTCCTGTTTTGTACTGTTGAAAAAGCGAAGATGGAAATTAGGAGGTACTGGTTGGCAAAACGATCTGTGCTCTCGTGGGATACTGTGGAAATGAAATATTGTAGTTACTTGAGCGTAGCGAAGTGATGGTGAGCACGTTTTGGCTACTGCACAGTAAATAACTGGACGTCAGAAGGTACTTTAAAGTGAGGAATACTAAGGAGTCCACAGACACTCAAAGCAAAGTTGTTAAAATGGTGGTCCCAGAGCTGTTAGCTCACCCTCCTGGTTCATCCCTCACTTGCAGCCAGGCTCAAGTGCCAACAGGACTTGAAGCCATGGAGCAGGAATCTGCACAAAGGCATGGCTGGCAAGGGCAGGTGACGGCTCAGGAAGTGTCTGCTGACTCCATTCAAATGCACTCGCTTAAAGACCACAGAGCTTCAAAACAAAGATTTTGGGCACAGATTCCAGGCGTAGGAAAAGGAAAGTCATGCCATAAATTGTTGTGCAGCGTGGCCCCACCAAAACACACTCAGAGCTCCAGTGTTTTTTCCAGGTTCTTATTCTTACAGAGTAAATGTTGGGGTTGTTACGAGTGTTATGAACCATCAGAAAATGTTTGTGGTGGGTCTTTTGCAGTAGGTTAAGTGGCATGAAAACGTAATTTTAATGATCTTCAGCTTTTCTTTTGAATGTTATTACATGTGTTTGGAGAGAATCCTATGCCAGTGGCCTTCCGAAGCGCCGTCATGGCTGGATTTGTGGCACAGTTTCTTTAAGGACTGGTAGGAATTTGGTTGGCTCAGCTGCTCAGGGGTCCCTGCTCGGGAGCACAATGACGGTCTGGTGTCAGAAAGACCCTGGTTATCAGCCTTGCTCGTGGTTTTAGCACCTACTCATGCTACCTTACAAGAACTGTATCCACAAGAAAACACATAGATGCTAGCTTTCAAGTTTGTGGGTTTCACGTAACTCTTCTTCCTTCTTCTCCTAAAATATTGAAGCTATATATAGCTGAAGTTAGCCCAGTACCCAGGCCTTCTCTGAGACATGGAGAATGCAGGTTCATTGTCCTGCTCTGCCTATTTCTCTCTCTCCCTTTGGTCCAAGGAGGCAATGGCATGCTGTTCCAAATAGACACTCTCATCTGGCCATTGCTTTTGGGTGAGGTTGTGCTTTTCTCACCTGCTTTTTTTTTTGCTGCACTAGAAAAAGAGAAACACCAGAACAAGATGATGATGGCTAGAACATTATTAACCTCCAGAGTAGTGACATCTTAGTCTTCCTTAGCAATGATTATCCTGGATCATCTTCTGGATTATTAGTAATGTGAAAAAATACAGTACAAATCATGAGAGATTATGTGAAGTGCTTTTGAAAGTTTGGATGTGAGAATGGAAAGGGCGTAGTGAGATATTTGTCTGTCTGTCCTGATACCACAGATAGTCAAAAACCTCCATTATTTTACGTGCATACCCCAAAAATACCAAAGAAACATGGTTTCCATTTGCACGAGCTGTGTTGCTTTGTCTTGAGTGTTTCGTACTTATTTATGCTTTGCTTCCCTGCAGTCTTCCGTAATAACATCTGACTGAAATAAGCAGCAGTGTGTTTTGTGAACTGCTCAACCACTTAATTCTTACATTTCTGCAGAACTATTTGATGAGGATCATCTGGTCCTGGTAACTTATTTTGCTACCTGGGTAGGCAGTTCATTCCAGTGCCTGCAGCCTGTCACTGAGGCGGTGAGAGGTTCCAGGGAGTTCTCCCACCTCCTCTTGTCTGCTCTGGTAGGAAAGCAAGTTGGGAGTAGGCTACTGACCTGAGGCAGTTCACATGGAGCCCCTAAAGTGCCCCCAGCCTTCCAGCTTCCAACTTGTTGAATTTCTGCATGCTCTCATGCTCATATCCTTAGCCGATTTCTGGGAGCGAAGACACTGGTATGTGGAGAAAGATATTTGAAGCTGCAGCTGCACTGCAAGTGAAGAGAGCATGAGGCAGTGTCCACGTTATTGGAAGTATTTTCTGGAAATGTGGTTTCTTGACATATTGGACAGGATTTTTTCCTGTTTAACAGTTTACTGGTTTTCTGACATTTGGCTTACTAGAAACACTGCATCCCAGGCAAGTGTTCTTGCTGAGTGCTGGTCTTCTCCTCAGATGCCTTAATGTCTCTTTGACAGATCTTGGAGCATATTTGACAGTACACGTCAGGACCCCACAGGACTAACGGCAGTTCTCCAGTCTACAGATCTGGTTGGAGTCTTGCATATGCTGTACTGTGTTCTTTTCCACGGGACAATTTCAGATCCAAACACAGCCAGCCCTAAAGACAGCTATGCAGCGAACACAGTCCAGGTTGCCATTCAGAGTTTACGTTTCTTCAATAGCTTTGCTGTTCTTGATCTGCCTGCCTTTCAGGTAAGGTGATTTAAAACTTTGGCTTGGGGTGAAAATGTTTTGTCTTTAAGATCTTAGTTAAAGTTAGGAAATTTCCCGATTAAATGTTCAGGTTTTCTTCATTCATAAAATGGGTAACTGTTGTTATTTCCAGCGTATAGGTATGGCCAAGAGATGTAACCAGAAAGTGAAAAGCTGGAATATGTGAAATGCTGAGTCCAGTCCATTACTGCTTGCATTAAAACCCCCTCACTTTCAGCATAGGACTTCCTATATTTAATAAACCCCAAAAATGTAAAAAAAAAGTCTTGGTCAGAACCACAAAATAACAGTTTTTCTAATGTGAAAAGACTTGCTTATATTATAACCACAGTTTATATTTGTCTGTGCTTTCAGTGGAATCTACATTTGTCAGTGCTTTTAGTGGCCACTTGCTTTAAGATTATATGAGTGAAACTGAAAATCACTTGGTATGATTTTAATATATAAATATAGATATAAATATAACCCTATAGAAATACAAATGTAAATATTAAAAGTATGAATATAAATATTATGTTATTGCCCAAAAAGTGGAAATTAAACTTTTCATAATTTTTTATTCACAAAAAAAATAAAATAATCCAAAAAGATCACATTTTGAGTCTGGAGAAGGTTAAGTCTTTTCCATACCTTCTTCTGTGAGCAGATTTCTAGTGTAAATGAGTCATTTTGGCATACAAAGAAAATACAAATGCTAGTGTATTTCTCAGGTAAACTGGAAAAGCTGTTGTGTTGTTAGGATAAAATACCTGCCAAAAAGCATTGCTTTGCAAAGCATGTTTAGCAGCATCAGACTTACACAATGCATCAGAAGAGGATTCTGTTTCATTTACTGTATAATTTTTGTAAGTTGTACCACACACTCCATCTGAAATGCATTAAATTCAGCAAGTGCTTTGCATGAGTAAAGAATTTAATGTAAGGTATAAGCCTCTTTGAGTTTGTATTTCTTGACTTTGATTTTTAGTACATTTAGTATCTCTAATAACAGCAACAAACAGTTTGCATGTAGCAGTGTTCATCTGTATGGATGCAGTTGCAGGATCCAGTCCAGTCAGTGGTTTTCATTCAGAAGAGCACAGAAAGAGTATATTTATCGGAGTTTCATGTAAAAAAACTCTTACACACACCATTAACTCCCATTTCGTTCTGTAAATCAAGGTGTATCAAAGTAGTTCTCTTCTACAGCTTGTTCAGTACCTCTTGGTTTGAGACTGGATGTTTATTTGTTGCTGTCAATACTACAGATACGTACCAGAGAGTAAGACTTGCAGTGGGACAGTTACAGCTTGTAGGGAGCTATAGCAAATGGCACTGGCTGAAGTGCTGCTCCTAAATACCCCAAGAAACCACTATTAATTTTTAAAATATAAGCTCCTACTTAGGCTGTCTGTATTTACCTACCAACTACCGTTGTATCTGAGCATTTATAACAGACCATCAGCATTAATTCCCAAATGCCATGATCTGCAGTAATTTGTTCTACATAAAATGGTGCAGGACTGTGGGAGGTTTCCCTGCCCATGGCAGGGGGTTTGGAACTAGATGATCTTAAGGTCCTTTCCAACTCAAACCAGTCTGCGATTCTATAGGATAGTAATTATTGCACAGGGGGTGTTAGAAAACCAACCAGTGTGACTGATTTCAGTTGGTCAGTGCAGGGCGCAGGAATTACCTGCTGAGCTGTTCTGAATTGCAGGCACACGTGTGCAGCTATCCCTTTCAGTGTATTAATGTGATTTGTTTCTTTAATGTTAAAGAATCAACATAGACCTACGGCAGTTTGCTGTCCATTCTGACCTTGTGGGCCATATCAGGGTAGCAGAGGGGAAAAGCGTCGTTTATGTACCATCTGATTATTATCTACATGGAATAGTTTTATCACGTAATAGTAGGACTATAGGGGTTTTTTGATTAACAGAAGCGGTCTGGTATTCTAGAGTTTGTATTAGCCCAGATGGCTCATGGGTATATATTTCATTTAATTTGACAGTCTAAACAATTGCAAGATGGTAGTGAGAAACAATGCAGGATCCTGAGCAGATAAATTCTAGCTAAAAAGGAAGCATAGTTTCCTTGAAAAATTAGTTTAACTTTTATACACAAACTCAGGTGCCCCTTGGCCTCTTGTTATCGGGAAAGGTTAAATCCGGAGTGCTAGGTCACAGCATGCGTGGACAGCACTAATTAAATACGGGTGGAACTAAGAGCATGGTACTTCCACGATGGAAAGCAGTAAATGGGGGCTGTATTATGCATTAAATTTTGAGAATACACCGACTTCCTAGAACACTTGAGGTTCAAGATAGGAAGTACCCACAGCTGAGTCTCAGAATTGCTTTTGCTGGCTGGATTGGGAGTATGCTGAAACTAAACTATACTACCTGTGGCATTTATGTATATGTACTTACCACAGGCTACAAGGTATAAAATCAAGAAAACTCTCAAATGAAAGACTTTTTCACAGGCCTGCATTGCTGTTTTATTAGAGCTGGTAGACTGTCATGCTCATTGCTTGTGCTTTGCTTTTCCCCTTTGACCCTGTGTCGTTCTGTCTGTTTGACATGTTTATTAAATAGAGGCTGTAGGCTGCGCAGATAAAATCTAATTCTGAATCTCCACGTTACAGCAATTTGCCTACTTTTTAAAAGCATCCCAAGAAGCTTTGCAGCTGAGTGTTCTCTCCTTTCGGATGTTTCTAACTTTTTTTTTACATGTTTGAAAAGCCATTATTTGTTGTTAATCTTTAGAGTGCGAGTTCCTAATGAGAAGTGTATTTTGCTCTTTTGAAGAAATGGAGGTGGTTTGGTTTCTTCTGCTTATTACTAAGAAATATCATTAGCATTAAGTTTTACTGGAACGTGTACGTCAAATGAAGCCGTCAACCTTCTGCCACACAGAATGTCAGCTAAGCAGAATCCAGCTTTTCCTGTGTTCCTTTAAAATTTGAATTTATACTTTATTTGGGGGCTTTTAATGTTACAGTCCAGTTGTAAACGGTAATGACAGGAAAGAGCTGGCTCTGTCCTCCTCCAAAGTCATCGCAACAGAGAACACAGCGTGTACTTCACAAAAACCAGTAACCGGGTGTGATGGATGTACCTGTCATTCACACAGTTTCTGTAACGTGCTGCCTGACTGTAATTTCTGACCTTTTTTCCAGTCTATTGTGGGTGCCGAAGGCCTGTCCCTTGCATTCCGGCATATTATCAGCTCTCTGCTGTGGTACTGTTCCCAGAATACCTGTGAAGGATTGCTCCACGAAGTCATTATTTGTGTGGGATATTTTACTGTAAACAACACTGATAATCAGGTAAGGCAAATGGAAAACGGGATCAGAAGTTATCAAGGGCACATTTAGTCATGGATCCCTCAAGAAAACTAATCCCCCCCGGTATTGTTTTTGAAGCGCTTGGGATTCCTGTGAGCAGGAATACATGTGTTTGCAGAAGAGAAGCTCGGGTTACATCTTAACACAAAACTGTTCATTTTATGTGGCCATAAGCAATCCCCATGTTCCTGTGCAGACAGTGATGCTGATGCTGCATTGATTATAACTAGCCTTACTTGCTGTCAAGAAGATACACTTAGCAACCGAAGTTGCTAAGTTAGCTTAGCAAGTCAACTTCATGTTGATTTGATCAGATGGTTGTGGTACCCAAGTTTTAAACCTTTTTAAAGCCAACTAAGCTAGTCTGCCATGAAGACATGTCCTCAGATGCCAGTGTAGCTATATCCCTGGTAGCCAGAGTGCTCATTTCAGTTTAAGCCATTCTTTTCCTTGAATCTTTTTAGTAGTAAACCGAATACTCTGTAGAACAAGCAGTGGAAATCTTCCTTTATCTTCCTAGATTGTTCTCCGCTTTTGTCAATGGACTCTGACCTCTCACACTAGCTTGTAAAATAACACAAAATGTCAAAAATACTTCAAATACTTTCATCTTAAAAGCCTCCAAGTTTCCCCTGCTTATATGCAGCATCTCAGAGTATATTGGACAGGGCAGAAGTTGGCACTGGCCCTTTGAGTATGTGAACCTGACTCTGAATGTGTAGAAACTGCATTATGGTGCCTACATCTTGGTATGGTTCAGTTGAATGCTGTATTTTGTGAAGTTACTCATCTTCATCTCTCTACAAAACCTGGTTCCTGGCTTTGTACAGCTTTTGGGGTAGGAGTTCAGGATGAGGAGCTTAGTGCTCTCAGTTAAGCTGATGAGCAGAAGTGTTACAGCTTGTCTGCAAAGGTTTAGAGAAAAGCTGTCCGATAATGTTCTTACAGTTGTTGACTATAGTTGGAACATTATAATATCTTAAAGTTGACAATGCTGTCAGAAGTGTTATTTAATCATATAGTGTAATTATACAGTCATGTTTCTGTGGCTTCAGCCACAGCCAGAGGGAGGATCCGGATCCTGCAGCCTTCCTCCCCTGTGCAGCCAATTCCCAAAAAAAGCGGGCAACACTTTTTAATACTGAGAAAACCCGTGTGATGTTCCTGCCATTTTCTGATTCCCACTGCCACACCGTGGGTCGTGCTGGCAGCCAGAATTGCCAGCAGTGTTATCTTTTCTCTGCAGTTTAAAAATGTCTTTTTTGGCACGTGAGTATAACCAGATGTGATTCGTTGCATGGAGGACTCGCAGCTCTAAACGTGCCAGGAACAGTGCAGCAGAGGGATTTCCTACCAGCGATGCCCATCAGTGTTCCCCGCAGTGCCTGGCGCTGCCCATGCCCCAGGGCGAAGGTCCGGCCGTGGC
>NW_009915666.1:0-5110 GCF_000696875.1 Nestor notabilis | reverse complement strand
GGTGGCCGAGTGGTACGGGCGCTGCCTGCCTCCCGCCCGGTGACGGTGCGCGGCCCCCGGCGGCGTCCTGGAGGGACCGCTGACTTCCTCCCTGCCCAAAGTGAGAGTTTATTCACGTCAGGCATTTCACAACGACACATCAAGGAAAAGTAGGCAGGTTCAAGTCAACCATGAAATGGTCACTTTTTAACCCCGTCCTGTCCTCATTAGGGAAATGCTCAAACACAGCCCATTTTCAAAGAGGGCTCTTAATGAGGGGAACTTGCCAAGTCTACTAGCTGCAATTCCCATAAATTTACAAACCAAAAGAAGCAGGGGGATGGGCAGGGAAAGGAGAGAGCCCGCACAAGACAGGTAATGCCAAAGGAAACAGCGAGAACCCAACACGTTAACCCCTTGCAGAATCCACGCCGCAGCGCCTCAACGCTGTTTCTGACTGCATTTGCCTGGTTGCCTCAGATTTGCGGGGTTCAAGCAATAGCCACGGCTTTTCCCTTCTACAGACCACACTCTTAAGTGACAAGTTTGGAGCATACTTTCAGGCAAGAAGGGATGAGTCAAACGCGGGGTTAACCACAATGAGCAACATTTATTTTCATATCTGGTATAGAATACCCCCCAAATCCTATCATCTTCTCCTTTACCCAGACACTGCAAAAAGCTGATAACACCAGCTTTAAATACCGGAGTTTCCCTTTGAATAAATATTCAATTCAACTGGAGTTAATTTACCATAAAAGACATTCCCCTTGGCACAAATGCACTGATGTCCTTGAACACACCTCTTTGAGCACTTGAACTCTTACACAACAAGCCATTACTGCGGACCTGATTTAAAAGCATAATAACCCCGTTCTGTTCCCCTTCTCTCTTGCACCCCTCTGTGAGAATCAGGACAAGCCCCCAACATAAGCAAGGCTGCCCCTGTGGGCTGCATGCATGTGCGAAGTCTCCCCTTTCCCAGGCAGCGTTTGCAGAAGGCCTCGTTCTCCCCCAGGTCCTGGCCAAGGGACCACTTTGTGCCTGTGAACCAAAAGCAAGAACAGTCTGGTAAGGTCCTGGGAGCAAGGAGAGAAAAGCAGGAAAAAGCAAAAGGAGCAAGATAAGGACAGACACCAAGCTGGTTCCTTCCTGCATCCCTCTCTACTTATAGCAAGGAGGTGGAATCGGGTTTGCATCCCCACAGGAGAGGGTAAAAGGTGGGTTTGCATCCCTACACAGAGTGGTCGGGGGGGCTGAGACCAGCCAGCACAGCAGCAAGTGCCAGTAGCCCCCGAATAGCACTGCTGGGGATCACTACAAAGGTGGGCTCCCTCCCCAGAGCCCATCTGTTGGCCAGGATTGAGCAGGCCCCTCATGTGAAGGCATGCTGTGGGAAATGGAACTGTCTGGCCAGCACAGCTCAAGCAGCGTCTTGTCTTCTGCAAGACCCAGGAGCCAAGGTGACCATGATATGGTTTGCCATGGGTTTGTCTCCAGTTTAACCCACAGGGTCCCCATGCATCAGTGAAAGCAGGCTCAAGTGAGAACCCAAAAGGCATGTTTCAGCTCTATTCCTCCTGGTAATCCCAGTGGGAACCCGTACAGGAGGGAGACTTTGTCCTGGGAGAACCCTACACACAGACACTCAAACACACACATGTGTGCACATGCCCCCTCTATCTGACTCCACAAACACACACACTTCTTCATCATAGGAAAGCAAGCTAAAGATTCTCTCCAGAATGGAGAAAGAGCTCCCTTAAAATAATTTAAAAAAGAGCAACTCTCTAACACTTCCTTGCAAGGGTGCTGAGAACTGGGTTAGCCTGGAGAAACACAGTATTAATATGATGACAGCAGCCATCAAGGCTGGGTGCTGGCATGTGGGATACCTTTGTGGTAAAGTGGTTCAATTGTTTTCATGTCCTGGCTTGCATTAACCTCATCCCCCTAAATATCCTTCTTTCCCACCCCACACACTAACAACCCTGCTACTGCTGCAGGTTTTCAACCCTTGAAGCTCCAGGCTGGGGAACAGTTGCTTTTTGTCCTCACTGCCAGTTATGCCAGCCTCCACACTGTATGTGGAAGTACAGCCATACTTCTCATGTGGACAATTAAGAAAACAAAAGACACCATCCAGCCTTCCTGGTGAGAGACACAACTCCATGGTGCTGGGATGGCCTGAGGGATCCTGACCTCAGGTGGATATCAGCACTGCTAGCACATTCCTGGAGACGTGCACAGGTGGGCACACATGCAGCAAAAACATATATCTGGGAAGAAAATGTGCCTTTCACAACAGTAAGTGGCAAATGCTGAGGCTGTGTGTGAAGCACCCTCACTGAGAGGTTATTTTCAGAGGGGCGACTGTTCCCACACCTTTCCCATGCCTCCCATCCACCAGGGTGCCCAGGATGGAAGGACATCCACTGCCCACACTGCAGCATCTGAGACAGCTCATTTCAGGAAAGAACCAGAAAGGGATTTTGACACCATAGGCAGATGGACTTTCTCACCACCACCCGCCCTAACTCCCCAGAGCAGTTGTCTGCCAGTGGTGCAAATCCTAGTATGCCAGGCTTGCACTGAAAGCCTGGTTTTTCCCTCTCTCCCTCGCAGACAACGATCACAAACTTTGCCAGATGCTGCAAAATGACCCTCTTGGACTTCAGAGATAGCAACACTTAAAAGTGGAAAGGACAGTTAGACCACCTGCATCTTTCCTAAAGCCGAATTTCAGCTGATTGGTTTTGGCCAGACAACTGTGCAACTGTTTAAAATTTTGGAGCACAAGACTACTACTATATATCAAAAATCAAAGTGAAAGGTATTGCTAGTGCTGAAGTGTGCACCCTAAGATTCTCTCAGAATACAAGCAGGTAGTTTTGCAGGCAGTTTATATCTAAACATACACATACTGAACCAAGAAACTAAGTTTTCATGAAAATTCCAGAGGTCTCTGTGAAAATCAGAAACAATTTTTTCTGGCATATGGCATTTTATCTAAAAGATTTGATATCTGAGAAACAGCTCCAAAACTTTTACATAGGAGGTCTCAGTGATCCAAAATACAAGCTTTATGGTGTTTTTTATATCTAGTTTAGTAGCAATACTGTTAACTTCTTTTTCATCTTTTGTTAGAAAATGCCATTTACGCACATGTCCATTAGATATGCAATTATTTAGGTACATACATAAATACTGAGTAACACCAATATAATGTAGTTTATGTCAACTACAAGTAACAAATTATGTAAACCATACTATATTACCACAGTGTTATCTAATAGTGATTCTATCTGTATGACTGGTCTTCATGCCTGCAAGACTTCCTGTACCATCAAATTAAATTACACACAAATTTTCACATCTTTGGGATAATCAGAGTCTTGGTCAGTGTTTTTATGTACAGGTATATTGTGTACACCTATAGATAGGTATGTATATATTAATGCACGCATATGCACAGAAAGTTGGATAGAAAACATTCAAAGAATTAACATAACTAGTTAAATAAGCAAACTGATAATATGTTGCATTTCATATGCAGCTGAATTGCAAGGTATTTATGATTTAAAATGCAAACAGCAATCAGAAAAACTACCAAGTCGGTGTACTATCACATCTATAAATGAAGGTATCATAATATTTACTAGTACTTTTGTTTGTTTGTTTCTGGGTGATAGAAGGAACACACACCCTGTATAAACCATGTATATATGATCACACAGAAAGTATGCATATACACAATTAGAAGCAAAGAAACTCACTATTGGCTCTATACAGAGACACATGTATGCACAAAGGGTGTGCATGCTTGACCTCTGTCCACATATGGTTTGATGGGGACTGTAATACTTGAGCTTTCCACAGCTCCCAGACCAGCAAATGAAAACACCAAACCTCAAGTGTAAAGCCGTAAACCACAACGTTTTGGGTTACACAAGTGTGCAGTTTTTGTCCTCGCTGTGGGTTACTTTCTCAGCCCTACAAAGGCAAGAAACCCTCTTACCCCAATGCAATAAATTCTTTAAAAATTTACATTTGCTGATCTTGAATGCCCCCACATAAACAGCAAAAACAACACTGAAATTTCGGCATCATCTTTCCTAACAGTTCATATCATTTGCCAGATTTTGAGAATATGGGGGGCGGGGGACATGGTGTCTAGGAGCTGTATTTTAATGTCTGCCCAAATTAGTATTATAAAAGTGCTTTATTTATTTCTTTTCCTTACGATTGGAGGTTAAAATTGTACACTCTGCAGCTCAGAACTGCTTCAGAGAGCGTTACGAGTTAATCTTGTGTGTTTTGGCGCCTTCTCCCTGCCAGCTACTGTACTTAAAAAAAAAAAAAAAAACAAAAAAAAAAAAGTTGGAGATCTTGTCTGTCCCGTCTCAAGTTCAATGGCAGCGCTTTCCAGCAGCGGGAGGAGAAGATGGCCATGTTCACAGCCCTAATAATAATTCAGATCACGCCACATCGGCATCTTGTGTCAGAGTCGAAACTGGCTTCCCCGCCCCCTTCAACCTGAGAGCTGCCAAGTCCTCACACACTCTGCATTCAACCACAACTTAATGGATGGGATATTGTGCATTAAAATGTGGCCCAGACGCACAGGCGAAGAGAGGACAAGAGGGAAAGCAGACAGACACACACACACACATACAAACAGACACGCGAGAGAAAGGAATGAATTAAAATACACACACAGGTCCTACAACAAAACGGCAGTGAAGGAAAAAAAAAAAAAAAGGAAAAAAAAAAAAAAAGGAACAAAGAGAAACCCTCTAAAGTTACTTTAAAAAACAAGCCAGAAATGCCACCCGAACACTGCATCCCGCAATAAAGCGTGAAAGAGACCAGCACAAGCTTCCAGTTTATCGAGCAGACCATACACAACAGCAATGCCATTTCCTCAACATTACACATTAACACTGCAGTCCATTAACTACGGAAACCACAGAGAGAGCCAGAGAGAAATATTGTATTAAAAAATGAGTAAAGAAACAATCTCTACAGCAACAAAAAAGAGGGGGAAAGAACTGTCTTCAAGCTACAATGCAATGTAGCATTTGCATTAATCCTTTCCAGCATTTAACTGATAGCTGCCTGCCAGAGAAGG
>NW_009915665.1:0-7623 GCF_000696875.1 Nestor notabilis | reverse complement strand
TCCCGGGAGCGGGGGGTCCCCCCTGGGCCCCCGCCTCTCGCAGGCAGAGGACAACGTGCTGCAGGCTCAGGGCATCCTCAGCCGCGCCACTGCGACAGAGCAGGGCCTGGCCCAGGTGGGCAGCGCGCTCACTGCCATCAGGTGAGGGACGGGTGCTGCTATGGGGTGCATCCTGTAGCTGGGAGGTGTTGCAAAGGCAGGAGGCTGGGGGACAAGCTCAGGATTGGCATCATAGAGTTGCAGACTGGTTTGGGTTGGAAGAGAGCTTAAAGCTCATCCAGTTCCAACTGCATGCCTGGGCGTGGGAGAGCTGCAGCCCAGCCCTGCTCCCTGCTGCCTCCACAAACCCGTATGGGGCATGGTGTGGTTTTGGCCATCAGCTCTCTAGGCTCAGAAGCGCCTCTTCACTGGGTGCTGTCAATGTCAGAGCCTACAGGTGCTTTGTTTTCTCCTTGAATTCGTATTTTCTGCTTTTTCTCTCCCAGAGAGCAGGTCCAAGGCGTAAATCCTGGTCTTCGTTTTCTGGATGAGACTGCTTCTCTGTCGAGGGAGCTTGAGGCGCTGAACAGCAGCTTGCTTATCACTAACACCCAGTATCAGAGCAAGAAGACCCAGTTTGAAACCAGCCGCAGCACGGATCTGTCAGGTACAGTGCTGCAGCTGTAATCTCTCTTAATTTGCAACTGTTAATTTACCTCAACCTATCTGTGCCTGGTTGTTTCCCACTGGTTGGGTGGATGAGATGGAGTTTTTAACTTGCTGTCAGCTTAGGAACAGCAAATAGATTTTCCCTTCCCAGCAAGAGAGATGCTTTGTACCAGCCTCTGGTCCGTGACCCAGGATTCACGCTCTTGGGTTATTTCCTCCTGTGTTTTGGGGCTGGGCAGCTCGCTCCATGGGCACCACATTCCTGTCCCCCAGCTCAAACCCCACTGCAGGGTAGTGGTGGGAAGGGAAGAGACCTGCTGGGAGCATGTCACCAAAGCTGGGAGGAAGCTGAGATAATGAAGGTTGTGCACAGATGGAAGGGATGGAGGGGTGGGGAGGAGAGCCAGGCGGCTGTCAGGCGCTGAGAAGAGCTAATTAAGCCCTGTGATGATGCTGGTGGTAGGCTGCCATTATATCCCTAATTCTCTCCAAGTGTCTTGTTGCTGCCTCCCCCTCTCCACTGCAGCACAAGGCTCAGCTGGCTGGGGATGTAAAAGCTGCAGCAAGTGGCGGCTGCCTGGGCACGTTGGCTCTGCACCTCACCATCTGAGCAGGGCTTAGAGGTACATGTCCTGACCACACTCCTTACAGGCTGTGCTGCAAGGGAATGATGAGACCTGCTCGGGAACGAGGGAGAGGGCTCCAGAAGCCCTGTCCTGCCCTGCCAAAGCCATTCTGGGCTGCACAGAGCAAAGTCCAGGATCAACATGTGCACATCATAGAATGGTTTGGGTTGGAAGGGACCTTAAAGTTCCAACCTTCTGCCATGGGCAGGGACACCTTCCACTAGAGCAGGTTGCTCCAAGCCCCTGTGTCCAGCCTGACCTTGAACACTGCCAAGGGAAGTGTTCCACATTGTCTTGCTTTAGTTTTGTTTCAATCTTTTAACTCCAACCCAGCATTCAGGCCTTCAGGAGAGCCCTGTAGCTCACTGAAGGAATGGCTGAAAGGCATTTGGTAATAAGAGGAGCTTTTTTTGTTATGCCACAGTGACTAATCCCTGTGGCTGTGCCCTGCTCCTCTCTGTGCACACATCCACTCGCAGGGTATAGTCGATGCCTTCGTTTGTGTAGCTATGCTGCATTTATGAGTCACGGAGGTATTTGTGTCACTTATGGGTTTATTCCTGCAGGAGCCTTCAAGACGATCAGATCTGCTTACCAGACATCCACCAATGCCAGCAAGCTCATGGCTGCTGCCTCTGGGCTGCTGGCTGAGAACCGGGAGAGCCGCCGGAGCGCTGCGGGGCTGGAGGGGGGCCTGGCAGAGACCACCGCCAAGCTGCTGACCCTGAAGGGCGAGATAGCCTCATCTCCCAACCTGACCCCTGCCATAAACAAGGTGAACATACAGTGGTTTGCTGACTCATAGCACTGCATGTATCTCGTTTTCAAGGGGGGCCTGTAGTGCTCAGGAGGCAGAATTCTCATCCTGCAGTCATGCATCTTGCCCCATTCAGTCCAGCACAGCAGGACAAAGTCTCTGACCAGAGACTTCTAAATGGCATCCAAGCAGCTTGCTATTTTGGGACATCAGTGGAGAATTTAGGGGAGATTTAAAGGAAATCGAGATGAGCTCTGAGGCAGAAGCTCTTCCCCGTGAGGGTGCTGAGGTGCTGGCACAGGGTGCCCAGAGAAGCTGTGGCTGCCCCATCCCTGGCAATGTTCAAGACCAGGTTGGACACAGGGGCTTGGAGCAACCTGCTCTAGTGGGGGGGGAAGTGGCCCCTGCCTGTGGCGCAGGCGTTTGGAACTGGAGGAGCTTTAAGGTCCCTTCCAGCCCAAACCATTCTAAGAATCTATGAATCGTCTGAGCATCCCTTGCCTGGGGATCACTGATACCAAAGCAGTGCCCACCGCCCCCTCCTAGGCACGCACTTCTTCCTCCAAGGACTCTCTCACGTGTCAGTTCTTGCATCTCAAAGTCCCACTTAATTTCTGGATGAGATTTCTTTTATTTCTCCTTCACTGCTTTGTTATTGCCATGGAGATCCATTTCAGTGTCTCCTAACGCGCGGTTGCTGTGGAGACCACCAACCTCCCCTCTCTGCTTTTCAGGGCACCAGCACATTCCCAAGCGACCAGCCTGTGCTTGTGCTTGCACTGGCTCTGGGCTTGCATGTGCCCCTGCTGCAATGCACCCTTTGGTGGGTGGTAACTGTAGAAGATGGTGTGCAATTGAAACCACTGATGTCCAGGCAGGAGGACAGGGGTGTCTCATCCCATTGTCTCTCCCAAAGCAAACTGCACAGGTTGGACAGTGGAAAGAGTTGCTCTCCTGCAGTAAATATTTGTTCCATGTTGATGTGCTGTTACTCTTCATAAGCTACTGGGGTTCAGCTCCTGCTTTGCTCATGTTTATGCTCCAGCTTGGGGTGGCGAGGAGATGCCAACCTTGTGTTGCTGTCTCAGAGGCAGGCGTTCAGCGCTGCTATACACATGCATAGCTCTGGCTGCCCTTCTCTGACACAGTGATGGGCTCCAATTGTTTGGGCTGTGCCCATTCAGGATCACCCCACTAGGAAGGGCTGGCTCCATCCTTGTTCCCATGCAGAGCTCCTGCAGCACAAGCACAGCAAGATCCCCGGCTCCCTTGGTGAGGGGATGCTGTGATGTGCTGGTTTGCCTCCCCACAGGCCTCAAGGTCTCCCCAGCAAGGCGAGTGTCCTCACTGCCCCATCACTCTCTTCCTCTGCAGATCTGTGGTGGCTTCCGAGTGGAGACCTGCACGCCCGCCCAGTGCGAGGGGCTGCTGTGCCCGCGGGGCCTTCCCTGCCATGGCATCTTCCCACTGGCCAGGGGGGCCCTGGCCACCGCCGGGGAAGCTGCCAGGGAATTCCGCAGCCTGAGTGCCCGGCTCTGGGAGACCGCACAGTTGGTGAGTGTAAGCCCATGGCCAAGCCCCATGCTCCATCCCTTGGTGTCAAGGGGGGTGCAGTGGAGAGTGATCTGTGATAAATACCCCATCTCAAACTCTGTTTGAGACTTGGTTGTTTGGGCAGCTTCAGAAATTCAGGAATTTCTGAGTGGGAGACTCCCTGCTGTGTGCGTGGGTCCTGCCTCCTTCTCCCAGCACAGGGGCTATGGAGCTAAAGGCATGTGAGCAGCTCTGGAAATGTCACCAGGAAGCCTGTCCTCCCTCCCGCTTTGGGCTTCATATGGCAGAAGGGCTGGGGATGTGGAAACCTCTCTGTTTGCCCAGGTGTATCTGCTCTAAAATTTGATGCGGGATACTAAAGTTCGTGCATTAGTCCTGTTGCAGCTTCTTTCTATGGTTTCTTGGGTACTTGCAAAGATAAAGTGAGTTTTCAGAATAATTCAAAATCCATTTCAGATGTATTTTTCAAAGCTAAATAGTATTGTCCCTCTCTGAGAGCTTCCTTTGCAAATCCAACCTGCAGTCTTTAACATTTACAATCCCTAAAGGCATATTAAGAATGAGAAATAGTGTAATTCCAAAGTGCCTTGCCCTGCTCACTCAGAGGTGAAGCAGGGCTGCTGGGATTCCAGATCAAGAAGAAATGGCTCCATCAGGATATTGTTGTTTGCAGATTAAAACGACAGAGACATCTGCAAAGCAGATTCAAAGCAACACTCAGAGGCTCGTGGACCAGATGAGCACAACGCAGACCCAGATAGAAGGAGACATGCGGCGCATCCAGCAGTTCATCCAGCAAGCTCGAAACTTCTTGTCAGGTAGTACTCTGCAAGCTGTAAAACATGTGCATGCAGGTCTGCGCAGGGGAAAATCTACTTACAGCTCACCCCAGTTAAGCTCTCTGATATCCACTTCATCTGCACATGGGTATTTACATAGCAAAGGCAACGTGCATCCTCTGAGGCAGCAAGGGAGGCTTGGGCAATAAAACAGAGGAGGCATTTCAGCAGTACCCAAGCCCGTGTTTGTCAGTGGCTGCAGTTTGACAAGCTGACTTGCACAGGCTTAATCAAGCTGTCCACGTCGAGCCAAATGAATTTTGGCTGTTTCAGCTGTGTTGAATTCCCTGGGATGTCACCAGGACAAACCCTGCCTGCATCCTTGCAGAGACATTTGGAGCCATCTGTGAGGGATGTGGGGCAGGAGGTACCACACGGCCTTGACTTCCTGTTCATGGAGCTTCATGGAGGGGTCTCCAACATTCCCCAAGGAACTGCTCTTGAATATTGCCTCTAACACAGTGAACTGTATCAACAGAGGTAGAAAGCTGTGGAGGAAGCAGTCTTTTGTCTGCAGCATGGACACCAGCTTGCTTGATGTCCTGCTCTTGGCTGCAGTGCCTTGTGCCATCCCTGGGGTCTTGAGGACAAACCCATCCCCATGGCTGGTGCTCTCTGTGGATCTGCACTTGGCATTGACCTAATGCAGAGTTGTTTTCTGGCCACACTCACTGACCAGAGATAAACAGCAGCTCTTCTCTGGAGCAGACTATTAATCAGTCTTGTAATCCAATGGGATGACTTATTGTTCACAGACAGATTGTAATAACATAATGAGCCTCATGAGCATTACCCAAATAAGAAAATCAGGTCATTTGGTGCTGCCTGGTGTTAATGATGAGAGAAGATGTTTCTGAGCTAATCGCTGGGCTAATATCCCTTGGGCTCTGCCTGCTTCTGATTCCTCAGATTTATTAACTGTTATTTGTGAGATAAAAGAAGGTTTGTCTTGAAACACAGCCTCATCTGCTCCGTGAGGTCTGTGCTGAGCTTAGCCATGGTGTTCTTACTGCTAAATTAAAGATAATGTTTCAGTCCTTTCGTGAAAGTTTTGCTGATGTGAATGAGAGGTGCACTGAATTCAAGGAGGTTAATTCAGGGTAGACCCTGGCAGCTACCTGAAATGAAGAGACTGTGTGCATGAGAGCATGCACGACTGGATGTATGTCTGATCCTCCCTTGCCTCTGCACTCCCACCTTTCCCCTCTCCCATTTCTGATGCTGTCTGTTGCTCTGTAGACAAGGACATGGACCCTGCCACTGTCCAGGAAATCAGTGAGTCCGTCCTTTCCCTGCGTCTCCCCATGGATGCTGCTGCAGTCCTGAGAAAAATGACCGAGATCCAAAACTTGGCGACTAAGCTGCAGTGCCCGGAGAGCGTCCTCGCCCAGACAGCTGAGAACAGCGCAAAGGCCAAGCGGCGTCAGCAGGAGGCAGAACAAGCCAGGTCGGTTGGGGTTCAAGGGCTTGTTGGCAGCCGAGGTCACTCAGGCTGGAGTGAACATGGTGGTTCTCAACTGGGTTGAAATCTCACTCAGCTGGAGCTCTACTGACTTACACAAGCTGAAGTTTTAGGCCAGGATCTTCTATGTCCATACAGTACCTAAAAGATCGAATCTGCAATCTCTACAAACACCTCCCTGGTGCCCCATTACAAACAAAAAGACTGCCTGCCAAGAATAGATCCTGTTATAGATCTTTAGATCTATACAAGAAGATCTTTACCAAAAATAGTGGAGGCTTTTCTCTATCTCTTGAGTCCCTGTGATGGGAGATGACAGGGTTGCCCTGGTATTACTTGATATTGGTGACCTACATCCCAACTGCACAAGAGAGCATGAGGAGATTAAATGGGCTATTTGTTTTCTGGGTGAAAGTTGGGAGGGTTATCCTGTGGTCCCTTAAAAAGTAATTACAGCATGTGCTTGTAAATTTGGAGCATCTACTTTGTCACATGTTGACTTGCAGCAATATCCCGTCGAGAAGGTTAGTGAGATAAGTATGTAAACTCCTTGATAGTGTCAGACACCTGCTTAACGTGCTGGAAGTGATGAGACAAGGGAGTCTGGCTTTCTGTGGAAAGCTCCATCACCTGGCCTGAATAGTCCCACTGCAAACAGAAAGGCATTCGTTGAAACTGGTTCAGTGGTTATTGCTTTCCCTTTGATGGCTTTTCCTGCACCACTTACAAAATAAAACCTTCTAACTCATTTGAAGAAGGGCGTTACTCCCCCTTTCTTAATTTGTCTCTTCTTCTTTTGGGGGTATGAAATAGAACTAACACTTCTCTCCAAAAGAAACCTTTCTGCCGGAGTGCCGTGTCCCCAGATGTGTGGGTCTGTGGCTTTTGGGGGAGGGAGATTGCAGTCTTCTCGGTAACAATCCTGTCTTGCTTCTCAAGCTTCCTTATTTTGCCTCTGCAACCTTGACTTCCAGTCCATGCAATTATATACATTCACTCCTGGCTGTTTCCCACGTTTCCCCAGGAACCGGGCGAATGCCGTGGAGGGCAACGTGGAAGAGGTAGTTGGGAATCTGCAGCGAGCAAACATGGTGCTTTTGGAGGCCCAGGGTGCTATCAGGGGCTCTGGCTCTTCCCTTCAGTTCATCCAGGAGCGTGTTAATGAGGTAAGTGATGCACGGTGACTTCCCAGTGAGGATACTGCACCCTGCTCACTGCTCCATTGAAACTTCCCCACTTGGTAGAGTCCTGCAGCAGCACAGCTGGGAAATGGGATCTGGTGAAGGTTTTGCTGTAAAGTCTTTTCTTTCTGATGTGTCTCTCTTGTGTGCTTCTCCAAATTCCAGTCGCAGTCCCTGCTGGGCCCTCTGAGATGAGCCCTGTGCTCAGCTGCAGACAGAGCAGTCCCCACTCCCTGCTGAAAGCCCACTTAGAATCATAGAATCCCAGCCTGGTTTGAGTTGGAAGGGACCTTAAAGCTCATCCAGTTCCAACCCCCCACCAAGGGCAGGGACCCCTTCCACTAGAGCAGGTTGCTCAACTCCTGTGATACACCCACTGGGAAGTGTAGCTGCACAGAGTGCAGAAAAACCATCAGGAGTGGGTTTTTGGATGCGATTTCCTTCCTGACGTGGAGCTCTCTGCTTCTAGATTGAGGCTGTTCTGGGTCCAGCCGAGAAGCACGTGAAGGCGGTGGCGGGGCAGCTGGACGGGCTGATGCAGAGGCTGTCGCAGTTG
>NW_009915664.1:0-25181 GCF_000696875.1 Nestor notabilis | reverse complement strand
TGGTGGGGGAGCGGGGGGTGTAAGGGAATTCAGGCATCTTGCTAGACCATGCTCTTCTCACAAATCAGAGCAAACAAGCAAATACACAATACTAAGTAGAGTTTTTTACTTTTAATTGTTTTATTTGAGAGCCATAGCTCTTAAGAATCAGTTCCTTGATCGATTAATTTTTTAAAAGAAAGATAAATGAAAGTTTAAGGAAAAAAAAAAAAAAAGAGGAAAAAGAAGAGCTCCTGCAAAAATAAATCCAGGTATAGAGGAGAGGTGTTATTACAGATAATGTCTGAGAAACTTCACTGACAGTTCAGTCCATTGCTTTGAATTGCCTTTTGACCCTACATCATTAGAAAAAAGCTGTGCATCTTAATTTTGCATGGATAATGAAGATGTTAAGAGTTGAGGAACCACCGCTACAAGAAAAGTACATAAATTACAGATGACTTCTGTACAGTGGATTCTGCTGCACCTAACTGCAATAGAATGGGAAAGCAGACACCAAGAGGTGGAGGTAAGTGCTAGAGGCCACAGTGGGATAGATCTGCTAGAGCTGTGCCCTGAGGAGCTGAGCGAGCTGACTACTTTGGGGAGCGTGAGGGAGAATTGGAGACAGAGAATTGGAGACAGGAGGCACTGTCTGCCAACCAGCAACCCCTGGCAACCTTTTGCCCTGGCCCTACTCACACACTTCCACATGGGCATGGTTCAGCACGTAAGTAGTTTATGAGTAGCCTGTCTGTTTTGGCAGTCGATACAGTTTGCTAATATAAATGGAGGACATTCTCTTTATTCAGTGCCCAGAAACATGCCTAGGCATATTGAACTTATTAATATAGAATATGTATTAAATGCCCTTCCATGCTCTGCTGCATGGATGTAATGGAATTTTTCAGGGGAAAAAATAAAATACAAAAGAGTCCTTCCCAAACAAAACCCACCTGTAAACTACTTCTTGCAGAATTAACTAACATTATCAAATCAGATTTTTTTTTCACATTCTCCAGTTCCAGTTCTCACTCCCAAAAGCATGGAAAAGCATAAGAACAATCAAAACTCCATTTGGAAAACTTTCTGAACAGGACACAATCACAATGTTATAATTAGTGAGGCATCAAAAGTAGCAACTGGGCCTCATGCAGTAACCACCAACCACAGTACTGTTGGTTTAGTGCTTCTTATACTTTTTAGTGGTTAAATGCAGAATGATTGAAAGTCTGGCTTCAGGGGGCTTTAAGGCTTTGACATATGCAAGGCCAAATCAGAGCTAGCACATCTGAGCTAAATCTTGATCCATAATTGATTCATGTTTTGTGCATGTTCCTTACACTGATGACCATTGCCTCTTGGCTGATAGGCAGTAGCTATGTCAGTGTCTTTTCAAAACAAGGCAAATGTCCTTCAACTCACATAATTATGGTCTGTTGCATTATGCCATATGAGGGGAAATGGCCTCCTATTTGCCATGCTTTTACAAGAATAAGAAAGAAGTTGCCTGTATACCGAGATACACGGTTCCTTATTTCCAGAGTGACAAAAGTAAGATACATCATTGAAAAAATTAAAGGTATAGACACCTTAACAGAAATTGCAGCCAGATAACATGTGGAGCCTTATTTTTCCTTTTGAAAAGATATGGTTATAAAATATTCAGAGCTTATCTTTCTCTATTCATATGAGTTAAGGACTGAAAAAAGATAGCTAGGAGAAAAAAAAAAAAAAAGCAGCAGCAAAAAGCAGGTATTCAGCATAAGTTTAAAAATACATGTTTCTCCTTGTAAAGGCCACACACTCTTGTAAATTCTGCTGCCGCACAAGCCAAGCATAGACAATGAGGAAAGATCATTCTGACATTTTTAACTTCTTTCAGTGTCAGGGTAATATTTGCTGCTCATTATCATCTCCACCACTGACCTTCAAATAAAATGAGCGAACTGTTCAAGATACCTGCATTTTCCTTGCAGATAATATCAAAACTCCTAAAATTAGGATTAAAATCATATGACTTTGATACTTTAAAGGTCTGTGCTAAGGAATTTATGGTGCAAGCCTCCTGATTAGGAAGAAAACTCCTCATTTCTGAAAATTTCTGTTTCAGCCCTAAACCATACACAAGGGTTCCTAACCTCAATTTTTGCTTTTATCCCACCTACCATTCATACTAAAACATATAGCAGCATGTCATTACAATTTATTTTTTTTTTTTTATCTGAGAAGTCATGGCCTCAGTGTTAAGACAATGATCTGAAGAGCTGACTATGGCATATAAATAATTAAAAAACCCCTCCCACAAAAAACCCCCACCCAACAACAACAACCCAGCAAACTAATTTTCCAGAAAATGGCTCTACTGTTTAAACTCAGCCAAATTCTTTCTTGTGAGCCTTGGGGTTTTGGTTTTTGTTGTTTTTTTTTTTTTTCTTTCCCGTAAAGAGAGCTTTTTGTCCAGATTTACAGCCAGGTCTCAGCATGCATGAAACATATCCATGCTGGAGCAGCATCAACATGGTTCTATTTATTGCAGATAAGGCCCAAAATATTATTCATTTACCTTCACGCATTGCCACAATAAAATCAAGAGGATTGTTTTCCAATGTAATCTGTGCCCACATTCAAGACAGGAGATTGTAGCATGGTATTGTCTGGGGATTCTTCTCCTAGACAGTTTTATCCTCTGTAATAGCTTGAGAAATTCTACATTAGCTATGACAAATAGCTAATCTGTTTTATTTTCCAGAGACAACAAATACTAAATCTGAATTTATTTATTCACTTGAAGTGAATAAATATTTGTTCTAGTTCAGACTAGAACCTTTATTGGTGGTAGCTTAATCTACCACCTACTTATAAGCAAGGACCATTAGTAGTATAAATACATTAAATAAATCATCTTCTTAATTTAGAACTGATCAGAACTCTGGGGGAGGAAGCTTTAGCATGATAAGTATTTTGTGAGAGGGAACAAAACAAACTAACAAAAAACAATATGGGTAATAAAGATGCCTCCTTATTTTAGAACACAGTGTTTTGATAAGTGGGCAGGCTGGCCTTTGTAAACAGAGTAGTCTTGGTCTGCTTTGATAACAATTTTAAGAATAGGACCTGAAGTGATTAGGAGATCAGGCAGCTACGACAGGCTTTTTGGGAGGCTCTAGAACTGAAAAGTCAGTTTACAATCATGTAAAACAAAGCTGAGTGGAATCACAGATGATTTTAGAAATTGACATGGACGTAATTAATTCTTCCACCTCAAAAGAGAGCTTATACAGATTCTGTTTCACAGGTTGAAGGATAGCATATGTCTGCTGTGAGTAAATCTTATCTGGCTGTCAGTACATAACTGTATTATGTAAGCAGGTCTTAGTCTTCCCCTGTACAGTCTGCAAAAATTACACACTCTTTTCCTATGTTAGAATATTAGCATGCCTTTATTTAAATCAAGGCTTGAAAAAGGAACTGGAAATTTAGGCAAGACTACATTACTAGGGATCATTGTGGCTATAACCTCTTTATTTTGCCACTCCTCTTTTGCATATTACATGGCAGGAAAACAAGGATTTAAGATGCCTTTTCTTCTTAGGTGTTCCCATTGGCATGGTCTGCTATCACTCTGTCTCAGAAAGGCAGGAAACAAATGGGTCACAAAAGAAAAGCCAAATAGCCGACCTGGAACACCTGCTGCTATCAGTAATGATAATGGAAACGTGTATGATTTATTAGGGAGTTACATTTATGAAAATATCTTAAAAGAGTAGGAGTGGGGGAGTAAGAATAAAAGATGAGTCCATCATTGGCAGATTGTGTGAGATGTGACAAACAGGTTTCACATGCCAGAAACTCTCTGCCCAAGAAAATTCTTTGCACATCTCTATCAAAGACATTATCAATTTATACAGTTAAAATAAACAGCTGTCCAGAAAAATATTACATGAACTATTACTGGTCTTCTTTATGGAATTGGAAATACTGAGCATTTAATTACAGTCTATCTTATTTTTCCACTATTCTGACAGAATGTGTTAAAGAGTCTAACTATATTTAAATGTTGAATGTGTTTTGTCACTCTTTTAAAGTCACTTCATTAGGAGCTATATTTATGAGGCATATTGTCTATGGAAACAAAGACAGTCAAGTATGAAATCACACTTTAGCCACAAGACCTAAATCCAGTATAGATAACTGATTATGAACTTAATAATCCTCTAAAATACTTTTAAATGTCAGACAAATCAAAAGGATGTAATTTTGGCTTATCAGCTACCAACAGCAGTGCTACAGCTAAATTTAGCTATATGAATACTTATCCTGCTCCGAATCGTCTAGTACTTAATGTTAGTCCTAAGACCTTGTAGCTGTATAATGTGGAAAACTACTCCTCAGAGGAGAGCAACAAAAGAAGTTCTTTCCAAGCAATGTGACAAATATTGCAGGTTTGAAAGAAAGATTTCATATTAGGGCTTGTTATATGCAACCTGCACATTTGGCACCTAGACTTTTCCTGCCTTTTCCTTCATCTCAAAGGATGAGTGATCACATTTTACAAGATCACAGGGTTCTATCTGACAAATAAGCCTATATTGAAATTAATTTAAAATCACTTTGGTGTATAATTAACAATGCCCACTCAAGAATTCACATGCTTGTGATACCCAAATCCCTCAGTAAGGTCTTGATCCTAGGTTCCTTCAGGATGACAGTTCTTCCATTATGTTTGCTGTATTTGTTCAGAAATCCAAATCAGTAAGAGGAAAGGGATAGGAAAACTTCTATAAGTCATGCATCTAAGGATAATTTTTACATTTTTCTGATGCAGAATAAAAAATCCATAGAATTTAAGAGTAGTGTTTTATTCAGCTAGCCTTGTAAGGAAAAAATGCCTGTCTGACACCAGTGAGAGATCTAGGGTCCTCCCCTTGTTACATCAGTGGAGATCTGTTGGTCATTGTAAATTTAACAAATGTCAGGGGAATTCTGTGACGGATTTTCATTCTTAGACAGCAAAGCTTTGCAAGCATCAAATGACTGAACTTAATAAAGCACAGTGAAAGCCCTAAAAGCTAGTAATTTTGTTGAAGGCAAGTGGCTTGACTAAGGCAGGAAGACTCAATGTCAGAGTTGGATGCAGAATTCAATCCAAGAGCTGAACTGTCTTTCCACCTATAAAGTGCTCAGCAATTGAATTAGTCCATGCTTCTATTGCACAGTTTCAACCAAGTTAATGTCAGGCAGACAACATATGTTGAAGATTACAGATCTTATGGACATGTGATGGATTGATGCTGGCTGGCTGCCAGACATCCACCCAGCCCCTTTCTTACTTGCCCTCCTCAAAAGGATGGAGGAAGAAAAAACATCAAAAAGCCCATGGGTCAAGATGAAGATAGAGAGGTCACTTACCAATTACCATCACAGGCAAAACAGACAACCTTTGGAAAATTAATTTAATTTATTACCCATTAAAATAGATTTGGATAGTGAGAAACAAAGACAAAAGCTAAAATACCCTCCCCTCCTCCTCTTCTTCCCAGGCTCAATTTCCCTCCTTCATTCCCAACTCCTCTACCTCCCTCTGCCTCCAAGTGGTACAGGGGGGTTGGGAAATGGGGCTTGTGGTTGATTCATCACAGCTCCTCTCTGCTGTTCCTTCCTCCTCACACTTTTACCCTGCTTCAACGTGAGTCCTTCCCAGGGGCTGCAGTTCTTCATGAGCAGCTGAAGTGTGGATCCTCAAGAGATTCTGACCAGACTTTTCCAGTGATGTGCATTAGATAAATAGAAACATTTTCCCAGTCAAAGATGCTAGAGATAAAAGTCAAGAACAATGAAAAAATAGAAATCCTGATATTTAGTTGAACTAGTCTGCCTGACCTTGCAGAAAAAAGTGATGGGATGGAAAACTAGAGGACAAATATAGCTGAGAGAGTAAAAGCATGTGAAATGAAATCAAAATTGGGAGAAGCAAAATCTGGAGTAGAAAAGCAAGCAGTGGGTGACACTTGAGACAGCTAGGCACAGCACTCACCTGAAGAACTTCTATTACCGAAGAGGTCTTCTGTGCAGAGAAGGAACTGGCAGACAGTTGTGAAGATGTCAGTGACAAATTCCTTCCCTTAAAGACAGTAGCAAAGCACATCAGAGGAAAAAGAGTAATAGATCAGGTGAGAAACGTAAGATGCCACTGATGCTGAATTTTAGTTTGGTCAAGTTCAAGTTCATTATCACGCAAATGGCTACATGAGGAGTTTCAGAAAAGGCTTTACATGAGATGAAGATCAAGTTTCTGCAATAAGTCCGCTTGCTTTCCCTTTCCCCTTTTCCTTGTACATCCTCTGCCATCCTGTTTCCCACCTCCTTCACCAGCCCCCTTGTCCTTTGACTGCGTGCATACCTCCCCTTCTGTTGCTTTTTTTTCTATATGATATAATAACAAATTAAATGAAAGTCAGCTCCTTTCCAAGTAGTAAGAAAATTGTATTTCACTTGTTTCTTATGTTTCATACCAAAAGCAAGAAATTAATTCAATATCTTTGAACAACCACTCTTTTGTGTTATTTCATCCCATTATTCCATTCTGGCTTGTCAATTTACACTACAGCTACTACTTCTTGTCTTAGGGTTTATCTCCCACTCTGTTTGGAATTTCACCCAGAAGAACCTAAGCACTCAAGTGGAAAAACAATGTTACTGATACAGCCATTAATCTCCCCCTGTAACCTAAAATAGCCATCGTCTTTGTCTTCCAAAACATTTCTGTGTAAACAGTACCAAATCATCATATTCTCCAAGTGATAGAATAGTACTTTAATGGAATTTAATTAGTGTATGTATGTGTTACATTCCATCCTACTCATACACAGCTTTTGAAGAAGGGAAGGACCAAGCTATGTCTAGATAACATTAGTAATGAAAATGTGTCTGTACTATGTGCCTTTACATATATATACCCCTAGCGATGTATGCTGATCAAGACTACAAGTAATAGTTTACTCAAACAACATTAACTTTTCAGACAATGAAAATAACAGGTCAATAGCAAACACTGAATGTGTCATTCTTTGACCGAAAGATTAATTTTAAGATCAGTCATTACTGGTGTTCAGAAAAATGCACCTGGCATATTTTTTGACTACATTTATCAAGAGAAAAATGCATTTACGTGTTCAATATGATTTCTTTTATTGACTCCAAACATTATAAATTGTTATTGCTGTTTATTCAGTTAGATTGTCATCAAATTTTTAATATGCTTTATGAATATTTTGTAATCCCAGCAACAGTTTGCTTCCATTTTTTATTATTTCTAAAGATATTGCCTAAAATGCAAAGTGTTCAGTAAGAGTAAAATTATTCCTGCCCTAAAAATTGTTTTATAAATATTTTTGAGTTCTATTATGATATGCAAAATGTAGCTCTCTAGATATTAAGGAATTATTTGTTTTTATTGATGTTTAGCAGTTATATATTTTGGAAACATTTGTAAATATCTCTGCTAAATGTTATTTTTTTATGCTAACTCAATAGTAATTGCTTGCACGATACTTTCCTCATTTCAATAATTTTAAGAACCAAATTTTATGTATGTTAGATAATTCCAAACAATTAAATGTATGTCCATTTTAGGCCCAAAATCAATATTCAGCAAACTCTGTCTTGAATATTGAAAGACTTAAGTCACATAAGATATATACTATTATTGATATACTCAAATGGCAAATGTGAGAAGGGCAGTGTTAATGCAAAAACATATGTGTGATTTTAAATAGCATTCTAGAAGTTAGTTTAGAAAGTTTCTGATTTTTTTATTAGTATTATTCTTATTTTTAGCATCCTTACATTTACTTCCTGCTTCTTTCAATCTAAAGAACACTCCTCACAAGCAACAACTAATTTATGTAGGCTCCCGAGCAATTAAGCTATTGCTGGCCTACAGCTACAGCATTCTAATTCCAGATACACTCACATGATAGTACTATAATTAAAAACAGAGATGAGAGAGTGTAAAATGAACATGCAGTCACTCTATAAAACGTCTTCAGTAGCTACTGAAGAGTCACATGGTATAATCACAGCAAATTAGTATGAATCTAAAAATAGTTGTGTTCATTTCCTGTGCATTGCACATCACAGATACATGGTTTTCACACAGTGCTGCAGGTCAATGATAAATTAGCTAAAAACATTCTGTCCTCCTGAATAGATTAGTGTATCATTAGCACCATGAATGCTTTCCACATGACTCTTAATCAGGAGTTAAGAAAACTATACTCAGGAGTTATCATCACATCTAATCCAATGTATTCAATCAGTGCTATAAAATCATTATGAAAGAAATCCATTCTTGCAGTGTATTAATTTAATGGGATTAATTGATCTTTCACTGAATTTCATTATAAAGAAGGGTAAGCTAATGAGTGTTTTATTCTTGTAGATCATACTCTGAACAAAGATTGTAAACAAAACAATACAGAAAAGAACCCTTTTCTAAACCATTCTCCACACAATTAAAAAATCCATTAAAGTACTAAATCTAGGGTCTATGGTAAAATAAAAAGCATATAGGGGGTTCATCCAAAGAGCATTAAAGTCAGTAAAAAGACTTACTGTGACTGTAATGCGTTGTAAATACAGATGAAATGTAGAAGTGTAATTGTACATACCACATTCATGTTGTTTCACTCAGGTCCTCAATAACATCCCATTATTAGATACCCCATGGCTCCTTCTTTACCACTGAGCAACAATCATTAACCAGGCTATCATTACTACTGGGCTTTAATCTTCCTGACTGCTCTCATGAACAAGGTAATGTTTCTTTCTGAAGCTTTAGATGATTCTCAAAAAAAGCGTTATATACTGATACACTTTGAAGGACGTAGCATGTTTGGTGAAAAGTTTGCCTAGCAAGGAGTATAGGTGTTTACTGCAAGTACATTGCTGGTGTGGGATCTAACAGAATTCTCTTGTCACTCCACCATCCCTGCAGAATGGAAACAAAAAGCCTCATACAACGGAACCGTCTGACATCATTCCTCTCAAACTTTTCCACTGGACTGCAGTCTACCTGCTTTAAGGGAAAGGGCTTTTTTAATTTCCAAGGGACTAGAGAGAATGGAAACAATAGCTGTTTTCCTCCATCCAAATTTTTGCCTATCCCTTTGTAGTACACAGTACCAGAGCATCACAAAATATGCATCAAACCCCCAGGAATATCAGGAGAAATCATTTTATGAGCTTAGAGTTCTCAACATCTGAGTTCTGGTTGCAAGAGAGCAAGACTATTTTCTGCTTATAACTATAGTATTAAATTGCCCAGTTGTAAAATAAATTATTTATATGGTGTGTCTGAGCTGAGAATTGAGTTGGGCATTAAGATTTTCTATGGCTAAGGAGATTAGAATTTTGATAGCAGACCAAAACATTCCTCAGGTAAGTGTCTCTGTGCAAATCACCAGACTCTTTTCATAATTAACAAAATTGTCCCTCTTTAGATATTCTTTTTTCCATAAGGAACAAGTTAAACATCTCAGAATGGCTACAAACTTTAGATGGCATGAAAGTATATTCCACTTCGAAACAGAATGTAAGGTTTTATCACATAAACCATATGACTTTTTTTTTTTTAATTTAAAAAACATACTGATAAAACTAAAGAGGAAGGAGAACTGAAGATCAGCTCTACACATGCAGAAAAACAAGAGCTCCTCCCTTCCTATCTTTTCTATTCATCCTCTTCCTCCTTCCTGGTATTTGATTGCTTGCTTTTGGAAAAATAAAGATCCTACTTAGTCATAGATAAATCTCATTTCATACTTTCTTGTAAGAAGGTATGAAGCAAAATCACCATCAGTTGTTTCAATACAATACAAGGCTTGCAACTGTGTGTGTGGGTTTTGCCTCACATTGTTCATTGCTCTTTCTGCATCATTATCTTACATTGTTAAAACCAGAAAGGAGGTGAGAATTTAACAAGTGTTGAAATTACTGTAAATCAGGGTTAAACAGAAATATTTTGTGTGGGTTTTAAGGTGCCTTTTTGAGTAATTTTTGGTAACTGGCACATTTCTCTGGAAATCTCAAATCTAAAACATGTTAAAATGGTTGCAGAAATGAGAAGAATGAAAGGAACAGGTAGTTCTGCAGACATTTAAGCCCCAATAAGTGACTATATTCTAGAAATGAAAGAATCCAGGCCAAAATGACTTGAGCAAGATGTCACCAGAAAGGAGCCTAAATTGCTTCTCCCCCTGCAAATGTTAAGAGTTTTTGTTCATGCAACAGAGAAAAGAATATAAAAAGAAGTGTTAAAAATGAAAAGTTGTTTCCTTTTCCTATTCTATTGTTTAGTTCAACTAAGCCCCAAGAACATTCTTGGTATTGCTGAGCAGTAGAAACCAACTCAAAGTTATATGGCTTCAAACTTAGCCAACTTTTTTGGCACTTTTAGTTAAAAAATAGTTTAAAATGGTAACTGAGTGTCAAGAATTTCAGCTGAACCCTTTTTCAACCATACCTGACATATAAAGTTGCTTCAAGCTGGTGAGCTACTTACCTAGCAGTTTACATAGCAAAATGCAGATTTGATGATAAGAGGTGGGACACGGGCTTGGCACTGGAAACCTCATGACTATAAGCAGTTTCCCAGTGGTCAGTTAATAGAAATGTAAACCTGGCTTTAGAATTACCAAAGAGAAAAAACACATACTATATAACAAACATAAATTGAACCATGTATAGTAAATTCAGGTGTAACATGCAGCTGCGGACTAGTGAAGAAAGAGCAAAGGTGTAAAAACACCGTAGCAAGAATTTAAAATTACTCCAAATGGATCCTAGAGTGGGAAAGAAAAAACCACTAACAAGCATATATTTTTTTCAGTGAAGGACTTTAGGATCAAAGGAGCAGGTGAATTATGATCACACCACCAAGGTAAGTGGTGGAAATTAAGAATGTAAATAACAATTTAAATTGCATTTTTATTCCTTGGGGTTTTTTGGTAATAATTACGTCTAAACTAAAAAAATATTATATAATTAGATTGCTAAGATTTCATTTGCTTCATATGTAGGTGTGCTTCCTTTTTGCCTATAAACATGATTTTGACAATATCATTGTATACACAGGGTCCTTTGGAAACAGTATATTTATTCAGATGATGTAATTAAATTCAAAGAAGTATTAGAAAAGCCTCTGTTTCGAGTTTTTTAAGTTGACACACCACATTATGGTTGTATATATTTAGTCATATCATAGCAACGTATTGGTTCTACCTCACTGGCAGGCACAAAGTAGGCATTTCTGTGAGTAACTGCCAATTCCATCTACTTTTCAAATGAGAGCTCTTTTAAAAAGTAACAGGTTTACAGATATTACATATCATGTAATTTGCTGTCAAGAGGTATATAGCATATTTTAGGCTGAAATGTTCATCAGTTTATATGCAGACGAAATGACTAGAAAATGCTCTGTTCTGATCTGAATGGTACTGTGTAAATATATTTTATTCTCCCTTCCCAAAAAATGGAAAGAAAGCAAATTTTTGTAATAAGGCTCATTATTCATTGGAAGCATTGCTAAAACGCTGAGTAAGGTTTGTCTCTGACCAGTACAAGGTCAGTATCTTATAATCAGGTCCATGGAGCTCATTGCAGTATCTAATGATCAGCAAACCAGCCTTCAGATGGTTTTAGGTTTATAATAAGAAGCAGCATTACATTATTCGAATATCACTGGAACAAAGGTCCTAAACAATCCTTAATGTGCAGTAAGTGACAGGTCAGCTCTTTTTTCAGAAGACAAGAATTTCCATGCCAGCCATTCCATTGTGCAGGAATGAGAGCAGAGGGTAAGATAATTCCATTTCTGCTCGTCCTGAAAGAAAAATAAAAACATTATTTTTAGCTTTATTTCTGTTCCATGAATTTTGTTTAGTTAGATTGAAATGTGAATCCTGCAAGTCTCTAACCCTTATAATGAGCTTAATCACACAGTAAAATTAAGTTAAAGAATCAGCCTGAAGCTCAAGAAGCCAGACACCCAGCTGGACACCTGCTTACCCTCTTTTATAAGTAGGAAGTGTATTTTCAGTCTTTATCAAAATCTGCCTTTTGCAGAGGGACCAGAAAAATCAGCACATCTGAGGAAGAGAAACAACCTAGAGGAAATTTATTTGCCTGCAAATTCTTAATAGAAATACATTTGCCAAGTGTCTCTGCTGTGAGTGCAGCAAAAACACATGGAGAGAAATATCCCTACAGCTAGAACAGACGCACTGTTTAAATCCTGCAATACCTTTACATTTGACAGGCAAAAAAAGCAAAGTCATTAGTTCGTGAATATGTGTATGTATACAGCTTCTTTTGCCTGGGCTACAGCAAGTCTTAGGTGCATATTCAGTAATACTTTTGTTTGAATTAACATTTTTGCATTGAAAAGTTAGAGGACTGTGGTGCAAAATGAAAACATATCCATTTTACTCTCCTCCAGAAGATAGTCCTGGAGTTATTCAGGAATGTTAATAATTTACTGTTTTGTCTTCTTTAAAGTCCACCAATGTGATCTCAGTATCAGACTTCAGACTTCAAATACATTATTAAAAAACTTCAAAATACTTCATTTCTAGAGATTACAGTAACATGTTCTGGGCATTCTGTTACTACTATGGGATGCAGAGAATGGAAAAACACACATGATTAATTGGTGTGGTTGTTTTGTTTGTAAATTGTTTCCTGATTTATCACAAGACAGTGTTAATGGTACATGTTCTGTAAAATTGAACATGCTGTAATTAATCAAAAGTGGGTGAGAATGCCCAGTGAATAAAAAAGAACATTTCTATGGTTGATAGTTTCCTTTGCCAGTGGGCAGTTCTAAGAGCTTGTATCTTACTCCCAATTTGTGTTTCCAGCTCCTCAGTTAAGAGAAAACTATCTCCATCTGCTCTTAATTGAACTCATCTTATTAATTTCCATTTTTTGAACAAAGGAGTTGGTACCTCACCTTTCATAGAATCACAGAATCATAGAATGGTTTGGGTTGGAAAGAACTTTAAGATCATCTAGTTCCAACCCCCCGGCCATGGGCAAGGATGCCTCACACTAGACCACATCGCCCAAGGCTCTGTCCAACCTGGTCTTGAACACCGCCAGGGATGGAGCATTTACCACTTCTTGGGCAACCTGTTCCAGTACCTCACCACCCTCACAGTAAAGAACTTCTTCCTTATATCTAACCTGAACTTCCCTTGTTTAAGTTTAAGCCCATTACCCTTTGTCCTATCTCTACAGTCCCTGATGTCCTTTACATACCATCAAGTAGTCTTCAGACTAGTACAAGCCTGCATAAGTTGCCTATGCATGACCTTTAGAACAATGTTTTTGTTTCTCCAGTACCTGAGAGGCACTGAGCACTGTTTGACCTGCCATAGCCTGAGAAAAAGTATGGTGTCTGTTGTGGTTTAAGCTCAGAAAAAACTCTAATAAGACAATAAATGCATCCAACTATAGGTAGCCTGACAAAATGTGTAGCTTCCTGGGACAGTGGCAGTTTCAGTATTTATGCTTTGGGTGGAGAAGGGTAGAACACCATGGGTGTTATTGCATCAGGGGATGTTGAATTTGAAGTAAAAAAGGGAGAAAAAAGGTGAAGAACCTTATGAGAAAAAGGGGAACAGTACTGCAAAGGAGAAGAGGGACATAAGCATGGGTAAGATATTGTGGGAAGACAGATACTGAAGGGAATATACCAGCCATGCTTGTTGTCTGCTCTTTTCTCCAGAAAGGCAAAAGCAACAACTTTGCTTTGCTGCTTTCTCACTTTGCAAAAAAAAAAAAAGAATTTTTAAAAAATCTTCGCAAAGGTTTTCGGACCTTAGTCCTAACTTCTGTTAATATTAACATCTCTGTTCTAAAGTGTCAGGTGTAGAAGACATGAAGCTCAAACTGTGCTTCAGATCTTTAATCTCCAGTACTACCTGCAGTGCACAGATGAAATACCCTTTGTTTAAAAACTTCATAACTCCCAAGGTTCAATAAGGAGAAGGCAGTATGTGTATGAGAAAAGACTGCTGTCTTGCCTCTTGCAAATAGCAAACAGGAAAATATAGGCTATGGGAAATTTTAGAAGGACAGAGACCTTTGAACAGTTTGAAGGACTGTGAGTGGCCTTATTATTCATATTGCTGAATCCACAAGAGCTCTGCCAGGGCAGCGGAGCAATGGTGCAGCTAAGCCTTCCTTGTGATACATAATCAGTAGTTACAGGTCCCTCTGAGCTTTCTATAGCACTACAAGTAGTGATAAAAAAAGAATTTAAAAAAGCATGGGTTTATTGACTTTTTTTTTAAATTATTTTTATTTAAATCCAGAACAGGTTTGGAGTGAGGTATGCAAGCTCCTCCCAGTGTGGAATAATGTCTCTCATTTTACCCCGTTAGGAGAAGCTAGATGGGGTTGCCACAAATCGTATGTGCTTGGAAGAGGAAGTGGAGTACCTAAACTCCTTCCCTTCTTTCTCTACACTCAGACAGGGTACAGCAGGCTGGCTTTTAAATGTCAGCAGGATTAGAAGACAGCAGCATTACCTTGCTTTCTTATAAAGAAAGTCTGGTGCTGGCTAAACTTCAAGTTCAGGCAGCAACAGCAACACACTCTTTTCTGATGAGTTTGTTCAAATACCACTGTTGATACATAAACACCAAGCATATTTGAAAGCTATCAGTTACAATTTCTCAGGTCACTGATGTTCTTTAGTGTAAACTTTGAGCTTCAATGCAAAATTAGTGGTGTCTTGGCTTTCTGCCTACTACACTGCTCTGTTGTTGATCAAATTAATCTGTGAGCATCTTGTACATGCACACACTACTTTTGTAGTCTATGCATAAAAACATCTTTACAACTGATACTCATGATACAATGCAAGGGAGAGAGCATCCCTTGATTTGACATGCCTCAATGAATGCCATCATAGATGATCAACACATATGTGCCTGAGATTATATATTTTAGGAGATTGCCGGCATTATTGCTCCATCAAGATTTATTTCCTTGAATATCCAAACAATCCAACATCAGGATTCAATTATTCTATAAAAGCCATTTTCTCTTGAAAACCAGTTTTGTCAAAAAGCACAGTTCATCAAGTTTTCAATTAACTGAAAAGTTCTTACTTTAGGGATCCAATAAAACTTTTAATTTAGTGATACAGATTTTCTTATAATTTATAGGACTTTTCCACACTGATTCCTCATTTAATATTATAAATAGGGAATAATTTATCAAGTCTGAATTTATATTCTTCTGTAATTACTTTGGCTGTAGAAGAAAGTCCCATTTAAAAAATTCCTAGTATAGTCTCCCGAATTAGTTGATTGATACAGAGTTTACATGAACTCCAGGACAAAGTTTAAAACAATAGAATCACAATGTAACATTTTGATAAATTTCTTTATGGTTTTATACTCTTTTTCTACATTTCAAAAAGAAAAGAGACATTATTAAACCCCACAATTTATGCAGGACGACATAAATGTCAAACTATAATTATATTTTAATGCAAACCCAGTTTTCCTTTGTATCATAAATACAGTGAGTCAGGGACAGACACTCTCCCCACCACCACCAAAACCAGACACCACCACTGACATCCTTCTTTGCAAAAGACCACAAGGCTTCAGACACCCATATTCAAACTGCATAAGTTTTGGGTTTTTTTCTTTATTCCCCAAAGAAGTGTTTTCAATGCCCATCCCGTATTTCCATTTAATGCGTAGAAATACATGCACCAGCCAAAAATTTTCAAAACAAGAGTGCAATGAACCCTTTGGAAACCACTTTCTTTAATAGATGGCAGTAAGAAAAATGAAAAGCCTCTTCAAACTCTAAACCAGCTGTTTGCCATCTAGTCTCATCTAAGAAGGTATAAGACCTTTCAATTTCTCTAGGATTAGATGTTTTGACTTGCATTGAATTTTTCTGAAGAGCAGATAGATGGCAGAAGAAATTCATAAGTATAATTTTGTCTTGAATGTTCTAATTCATAGATTCCATTAAAAATTATGCTAAAAACTTTGCTAATGAATCACTTTTGTCAAAGGTAGTTTTAGCAGTGTCAAAAGAAGTTATGGAGAGTAGCAGAAATCTTTAATTCATCCTGACTAAGAAAATCTTGCATTTTTCTAATAGTTTAGATCCATTACCAGGCTACATTCATTATTCAATTACATGCTTTAAAACAGGTAAGTTTGGGTTAAACCAACAATTTTTTCTAACAGCTCATTCATATTCAGGAGAAGAAAATGATATGCAGCAATTCTTCCCACTTCGCACAGAAAAATGAATTAGTGACCTTCTCCTTACGTCCTAACCTCTATAGATGGAAAGACTGTAGAGGTCAAAATAAAGAACTGCAATTGTGTTTGGAGTGGTGAAGAATGACAGCTGCCCATCCCCTTCTGCCAGGTCTATTTAATATGATGCTGTAGTTACCACCCTACACTAATGAAGCCTCTGAGCTTCCAAATATCAAAAGCTGGGAGAGGGACTGCCTTGGTCTTACATTCTTTCCTTAAAAAAACACTAGTTGTCATAACTGTAGACAGGTTTTTTTTCCCTACTATTTTTGACAGAAACACATTTGACCATCTGAGAATTAATGTAATCTTGGACCCAAAGTCGTACATCTTTACTTCCTGGTTTGTTCAAAAGGATGTATAATCAAAGTGATTTTATTAGGAATATCTTGATATTTTGTCAAGGATCCAGCATGGTAATAAGAGAGAAACTAATAGTTACTTATGCAAACATAATGCAGATGGTTCCCTATTGATGAACAACATCTTTCAGAGAATAATGAGTTTGTCTGGTGCCAATTAATGTTCAGCACACACTGTTCCGTTTGTCAAAGTTTCATGTACTCCAGATGAAACTGAATGAAAGTTATCTTATGATAGGTGATCATTGTATGGACACAAAAAACTTGCACATGGTGTCCATATGGACCACATACATTGCTTTGTGAAATTTATACTTGATTCTGGCTTACATACATCTGAAACCAAATCCACTGTCTGAGCATTGTGGTGAAATCAATAGTAAACTAGTTATTTCTATTAAAATCAGAATAGTTTTTTATACTACGTTTGGTTGGTTTTGGTTTGTTTGTTTGCAAACAAACATATATCCTATATCCAATATCCTATATCATATGCATCTCTCAGCTGAATTAAAGAGTGAGCATGAACCCTTATAAGAACTGGAAGTTGATATCTAAGACCCTATAAAAATCCTCACAAATTCAACTTCTTTAAAGCTCATTAATTTTACTATAATAAATATTGAATGTTAAATTCTCAGAAGAAACTTACATAATTGAACCAAACAAAGTAGAGCTGGAAGAGACCTGCAAAAGGCACTTCTCCATTTACAGGACCATCTCTGTCAAGTATAGACTAGATGTTATGGAGTCTTACTAATCCAGGGCAAAAGTAAGGGTCGTAAGATATCCTTGCCTCAGAATTTTCTGTTTCTGAATTTGCTTTAATGTTAATCTAAGTTCTAATTTCTTCTTTATTTTGTTTTAGTTGCAAAATTTACAATGTCTTTCACTAGGTATTTTTAATCATGAACCTATTTACACAAAAATCAGGATAGCACATATAAAATGTATTATACATGACTAAGAAAATCTATTCATTTACGTAGCCCGTGGACAAAATCCTTCTTAGAAGTGCATATTTCTATTGGGGCTCCACATAAGTAAGTAGTATGTGCCCCATAAAGTCAACATATGCTAAGAGGGGCAAAATAAATAAGTTGCAAATAGCAGAATTAGTGCATTTTAATACCTAAAATACTGCCTCTGAGAAGTGGTGCTAATTAAACTGAGTACTTGAGGCTCTGACATTGAACTATGAACTGTTTCAGGTTCTGCAGGTGGTGACTTAGGCCAGGTAAACGTAACCTAAGAGGTAGCTTAGAATACATCAACAGAAGTGTTTTGGGTCAGGCAAGAAGTACACTTCTGAATGAAATCCTCCAGTCACCTGGGCATTGTTCACATTCCAGACCTCTCTGTCTCAGGGAGCTTGAGCTGGAATGTTCTGGATGACACTAAGCTACAGTGTGTGATCCAGGAACACACTGAATGCCCTTAGTCACCACTGGTCATTCAGTCCAGTGAGAGATTAGAGTGAGTCTGAAGTTAAAAAAAACATGAAACGTATATTTCTAACAAGAGTTCCCCACTACCGTTTCATTCTGCACATCCGCTCATACTGGTCAGCATTACTTGTTAATATAGACATAGGTATAAAATCTCTGACTTGTATAAAGTGCTTGTACATTCAGCAAATTGAAATGTCTTTTCTTGAGAATGCACATTCTCTTCAATTTCTAAGCAAACGGAACTCAATTTTTTAAAGTAAAATATTGCAAAACATAATATTTGATCGTATATGGCTTGGTAGAAAAAAATTGTTCATAAACTTGCTTAAAACTGTTTAACAATTGTTAAAGTTAAGTTTTCTTCTAGGTATAAATTTGTCATGTTAACTTTATAGGAGTTCAAAGTCCAATTGAAATCAATATGACCAAAAAAAAAAAGAATTCCTCTTCAACATCAAAATTAATAAAAACCTTCAGAGTTGGCAAAAGCAGGATGCAACTCCAGAGGACTTATAGTCCAACAGCAGGCAAGGTCTAGACATGTATACTAAGTAATGAGGTCTAACTGATTCTAGAGAATAAGTTTGCCACTTTCTTCCCAGTATGACTCAAAATGTCATCCTCATCTAAACAAATAAATACAGTTTTAAAGAATAGGCATTCATGTCCTGTTCCTCATACCTGCTGAATAAAAATCATAGTATCATAGAATGGTCTGGGTTGGAAGGGACCTTCAAAGATCATCTAGTTCCAACGCCCCTGCCACGGGAAGGGACAAAAATGATTTTCGCTAGAAAATTCCCAATTAGTGCCTTGACTTACAAGAAAAATCACCTAACTTTCACTATAGGCCTCAAGTGCCAGTTTTGAGTATGGCATTCAATTCACTGTGGTTCAATGGGAAAGACATGCAGCCTTTGCAGACTGAATTGTAATCTAAGTTATAGAGTAGTTGTCTTCAAAGAATCATGCTGTATAGTGTTATTTCCTAAGGAGGCAGTAATTGGAGGTTCTGACAGTCAATTTCCTTCCTGCATATTTAACATCTGTTAGCCAAACTTATAGAAACAGTCAGGTAAATAACTAGTCCAAGGGAAAACCCAACAAAACAAGGAAGCAAACAAATAAAGCACTTTAAATGTCATAAATTGTTTGTTTCATCACTCTCCAGCATAGTGCACAGTGCTGAAGTGCTGGATAAAGAAAGGCAAAGCAAATTCTTCCCAAACACTGTCTCTTTCACTGTTTTTGGTCTTTTTTCATACTATTAATTTTTCATCCACAAGCAGCATCAAATTTTTTTCGCACACATTCTTCAACTTGTGTGCTTGTTGTCCACTTCATTTCAAAACTGGGAGATTAACTACCCAGCAGCACGCCCAGAGCTTCACTTAGGCAATTTCCAACACATGTGGCCTGGAGCACATGGCCTGCTGCTACTTCTGCTTCTATTAGTCTCCTGAAAACACTACCTTTGGTGCCTGGAATAATACTGAACAAAAGATAATAGAACACATGGTGCAAGGATGTCTATACTTGTTCTCCCATCTTATTTTTATCTTCGCTGTTGTCTGCATCATCTTTGTTTTGTTCCCATAGGCTCTGATTTTCAGTTTACAAGTTTCTGTAAGCTACAGGCTCTTTTTTTAAGGGGCTTATTAGAGCAGACATATCTAAACATATATATTTGCTCCCTGTATATGTCAGTTTGAAAACAAAGCACAGACATCAGACCATCTGGCAGCTGATCCATTGGAGAAGAGCAGAAAAATAGAACTTCACACTAGATTTGTCATTTTTCCCCATTTACCCCTCTAAGGAGATTCATTATACTGCCTGAAATTAGTCCCTCTTCCTTACCTCACTGGTTTCTTTACTTGCTTAACAAATGGCTAAATATATATAAATCACTGGGCTAAGTAAAACAATGAGTCTGCAAAAGAAAGACATTTCCGTATGTGTAGTTTTATTTGTTTCTAGTTATCTCATAACAATTAGATGATTGAAGCATTGATAAAATTGCTGTATGATTCAGGAGCATGATGGGTGATGGGCCACTATCAAGGGGACCTTTGGATAAACCTTGCCTGGTTCACCACCCTGAAGAAATCATTTTTTGCTTTCTGCATTTTTGTGCAAAAGCTGCATGAACTTTATCATCAGCTTCCCTATCCCCCAGGTGATTACCCCATTTGGTCCAGCAACAGGATGCCCTTGCAGGACGGGAACTAGAACTAACCTATTTCCTACTGTGGGGACTTCTCCAGAATTCTTGTATCTTTATTGGTACTTTTTATGGAGCAAATATAAAAAGTTTGTATTTTTAGCTATTTTATTTTGTCCTGGTCCTCACACTGAAAGACTGCAACTTCTTTGACTTCCAGGTCAGCACTAACTAACAGGGTCAAAGTTGAAGTGAAATTTGTTGCTCTGCCCTCACTCTTGTGTCTGCATTAATGCCTTTGAGAAGAATGCAGTTTTGTTTTCACTTGGTTTTGCTGACACAAAATTCTCTCATTGCTATTTGTTTTTTCGAGGTTAAAGGTTTCTTTTTGCTCCACCACACATGGAAGAACAAACTAACCCTCTGACTCACTGTGGTGAGACATGCTATGAGCAGAAAAAGGTTACCTGGGCCGAGTACATAGAGGCTTTTTCCAGTTGAGGTCTCTGGGGCTATGCTTAAATTATCCTTATTTGACCATGTTAGGAGCACATAGATGCCCATTTGCCAATAACCATTTTAACAGCAGCAGAACCAACCTTAGGCTCTGTAGCTATATACTAGTAAATGGTCCACAGCTCACAAACATCCACACTGGTTAAGTATCAGCACAGTCCCTAGCATGGTTTTGGATCATGTAAACTACTGCTTTTTCAGATTATGCTTCGGCATTTTTCAGATGTACTGTACATGTCAGGGACTAATCCTGAAGATGTGTAACCACTGCGTTTGGGAAGGGAGAAAGTTTGGGCATGTGAGACAGAACAAAATCTCACAGCCAAAAACCAGTCCCTGCCCTTCCTTGTTTAGAAATAGTTAATAGGTCACCTTAAACAGACCCAAAACAGACTGTTGGGCTGTTATGCACTCAAGATCCTTATCCCAGGAGATAGAGAAGGTCCCTAGAAAATTCAGGTGTTGACCCACAGATGATCCTTTCTAGAGTAGGGAGCCATGGAGAGACAAAATGAACAGCACGAACTGAGGCACAAATTAGTGCTGGAGGTACACAGTAGAGCTTCTCTTGGTGTAGTCAAGAAGATACCTGAGCCAGCTCAAGAGTTCATATCCTCTGTACAGAGAATTATCCTGAACTAGACACTTAGCATCATGGAGCAAAGTCAGTCTGGCACTCTGGGTTTAGAAGGTGACAATGAAGCTCCAACAGCAATATTTTATAAGAAACAGAAATTGCCCCCAAGAGTTGAAGGTTTGTATTAACAGCTGTTGTTTGCTAACAGTTAGCTAGGATGGTACATTTTTCAGTAGAACAGAACAAAATTAACTTCTACATTACTGATATCAGACAGGAAAATTTTTAGTCCCTGGCTATTTTAGTTCTAATTCATATAAAACAATTGCAATGTCTTGGTAATAAAATGAAGAAAATTTCAGCCCATGTTGCTGTTATGAACTCTATGTGTCTGTCAGCTGCACACACTTGATATGCAGTCAGAGCAGTTGTCACCTGCAGAGATGCTAACTTTCCCATTTAAAACTCCATTGATCTATAAGTATTTAAACTCTATGAGAAGATTTATTTAATCAAATGCAGTACAACATAAAATAGTGTGAACATTGTAGTAATTGCTTATCTCTGTTATTTTGGTGGGTTTCCAGCTGAGACACTCCGAAAATATGAAAAACCTCTTCTTGGATCTACTGTTGGATCTAAATAGGGTGGTGGATTAATGTTGAATTAATAGGATTTAAGTATATCCTATTTTACTCCCCTGCAGATTTGGGAATATAGATTGATTATACTGCTTAGCAGTTTCGTTAGTTAAAAACAACCCAGTATTTCCCTTTGAGACATCTTAGAAATTCCTCACACAATACAGTAATCTTCAGTATTTGTTCAGTTTCAGTTTGTTGCAATCTATGAACAACAAAAAAGTCTACTAGAAGTACAATGATCTCGAGCACATGGATAAGGTACATCAAAAATGTAATTACATGTAGGAGACTACATGAAGTGTCCCTTACTGTAGTTTCTCCTTGATCCAAAGGATATTCCAGCTACTTTTGCTTGATCAGGTTCTCAGCAAATAGGAACTGGCATTCTATGAAGGCAATTAGCACGAGAGACAGAAAAAACATATATTTAAAGCTTCATACATTGAGTTTTTAAAATCATGGTAATCATCCCACCATTTTCCAGCCTTATAGATCTAATCTTTATCACTTTTATCAGTGATTTGTACTGTGCGGTCATAATAATAAACATGAAAAGCTTCCTTCAGTGATCATCAGTTACAGAGCATGATACTAAATATATCCTATTCCTGTGTAAATTCTATGTTGGAGCTTTTCCCCTGTTGAGAGTCTTGCTTCCAAAGAATATTACATAATGGCAAACATACAGAGCTAAGACTGCAAAATTGTATGGAGACAGGTATGGATTTGGGGCAGAACACATTGAAAAGTAATGTAGTCACTTTGCTACACTGCATAATTTGCAATTCTGGAACATAACTTTCCAAAAAGATGATTTACTTATTTGCGAAATTCATCTAGTTTCACCAAACTCCACAAAATTATTAACTGTTGATTCAAGCAAATTATATTGACATTTCCTTTAGATTTATGTGTTCATATGGGTTACAATTTTAAGGGAGACACCCTTTCAAATCTCAAAAAGTTCATGAATACCCAGAGATTTCTAAGAGAAAATGGGCTTTGCATTTCTTGCACATAATTAGAAAAGTGTCAGAGCATAAGTGACAGTGTAGCCAACACAGAAAATACCTCTCTGGGAAGAATTAACTGGATTATATATAGCAAATTGTCCTCTCCTTTAATATGCAAATTATTTATTTTCACTAATCTTTCTACTTCCATCCAAAAACTACTGACTTCTCTTTAGACCACTACTCTTACTTGAGAGTGACATTAGAAACTTCCTTTTCTGGTAACGAGATACTTCTCATCTCCATTCTAAGTTTATTTGTAGTTGCTCTTAAAATCACATTTCCTTCACTTTCATTTCTTTTCTCTCTGTTTGTAATGATATGCCAATATTTTTATTCATACCAACATATATGCTCACAGTTTATTCTCCTAGGACCAGATGTGCTCAGTGTAGAAGGGCTCTATATTCCCTAGTCATGTTTCCACTACACCACATCAGCTGGAATTCCTTTTTTTTGGATGTGAAAGATAAAAGCATCAGCGGCTATATGATCCAGATCCTACTTGTCACCAATTTTGGTTTCATCTCTCTGACAGAAGGACCTCAACTTATACATACAAGAATTTCAGTTTCCTATGGATTTATTATATTCACATGTATATATATACATGTGAAGATCATCTCAAGTAGCAATACTTCTACAGAGGGCAGGCTATCCCTTTTGTGTTCTGAAAGCTGAGATGCTAGCAGCCCTTAGGTGTAGGTGTCAAAGCAAATTGTAGCTTCAGTGTCCAGTAAGAGGAGACAAGTCAATTAAGCTACTTAATACAATGCTTCACATCTAGCTGTTCCAGGGGCAGATGTAGAAGAGTATGAATAAGACAGGGAGATGAATGGGATGGTCATCTACCTGAAAATTACCATTTCATTCCTCATTAGTGTGACTGCCTCAGGACTCTTAGAATTGTTAATACATGCTGTCCAGAATTAGAAAAAGAATAAAAAAAAAAAAAAAAAGAGAGAGGGATGATGCAGAGATGCTGTTGTTCTGCCTATGAAAGCATGGAAAGAACTCAGGATGGTTTTGTCCTTTGTAATACTTCAGAAGTTCGTAAGAAGTTCACAGATCCAGTTCTTGTGACATAACTTCTAATTGTGACCTCCAAATTTAAAATTTAAGTTAGGGCAGAATTAAAAACTTCTGTAGCATTTACTCAATTCTCAAAGCTATGCACATGTGAATAGCCATACTGCACCATGTGTAGACATGAGTTGATAGATTGATTACCTATGCCTTTTCTTACGAGATCATGCAAATGTCAAATTGAACTATGACTAGAGCATTGATATGGCATTTTAATGACAGTGCCAATAGAATTACTTGTACCTGCCTGCATAAATACTAGCAACTCTATGCATTAGAAGGATGAATTTTGGTTCTTCTTCTCTGCCTGCTAACAAATGTAGGATGGCAGGGCAGTATACTGCACCAAGTACAAAGTAGCAATATAGTCAAGATTTTTCAGTAGCACAGAAGGAAATAGAAAGACAAAGTTTCTTTAGAGACTTCAAAAGTGTGGGAATATCTCCAGACACCATTGGTATACGTGTCAGGGCAGCAAAACATTTTGTTTCCAGCAGGATGAAGAGAGGATCAAACACCAGATTTAGTTTGGGAGCTTGCTTCCTTTTATTGGATTATTTAAAATGATTTTGAGCTTTATTTCTATAAATTTCTATATTCAATCATTATAAGTTCAAGTGTCTGGATTTTTGAAGATTTGGCATATGTTTTACATGCAGGCATATAAACTGGATATTAAAATTTTAACATCTGTTGCATTTTCTGATCCAAATATTAGCTTCCAATTTGCCTTCCTGTGGTTTTATTTGTCTCAGGCTAATGCACAGATGTGATAGACTAAGTGGTCACAAGAAAATCAGAGACAGCCATTTTCTTTTTCACAGACAGGTAAGTGAGGTCAGAAGGGTCATTCAGCCTAATATTATTGCTTTCAGGCAGTGGTTCCTGCATCTACCTAGCAACTTTAGCAACTTTTAAAAAATTGCCCAGTTTTAAAGACTCTGCTTGCCCGAGTCACTTATTCCATCTTCTGGGAGTTCTGTTGGATAGCTGTTTATCCTTACTTTAAAAAAAAATAATATATATAT
>NW_009915663.1:0-7680 GCF_000696875.1 Nestor notabilis | reverse complement strand
AGAACTGGCTAACTTTGTTTCTGCAGGGAAGAGTTTCCAGAAATGCAGCCTATGGTTCAATAGGAAATCGTGCTGCGGAGCTATCCAGTCTGCCACATTTAACAAATAGCCCAGTGCCTGCATGGGCTCTTGTCTTCTCTGCATGTAAAACAGATCTCAAAAGCCATATCCAGATCCAAAAGAGGGTGGGGGAGGCACCTATGCTCTTTCAGATAGGGAGAAGGTGCCAGGAACATGAAGTGCTGCAGAAAAGCCCTGGGAAACAGAGGAGAAATGCTTTTTGTCTCTGCTAGAAGATATTTTCCAGGATAGTCTACACTGTGGACACCGAGCAAGTGCAGTAGGTGAGATGGATGGCTAAACCAGCGTCAGCATTGCTTTTGCCAGCGTGGGTTGTTTGCCACTGCACTCTCTGCCTACAGCATCTGCTCTGCCTTTGAAAGTCCTGGTAAAGACAAGGCAGGAGGAACCTCGCCCTGTGTTACTACCTGAGACAAATCCATGACACCTATCTTGGACTGAATTCAGGTAGCAGCTCTTTGGTAAAAAATGCTATTGAAATCTTGACTGCACTTTCATTCCCAATGAAGTTATTTCTCACAACTTGGGCAATAAACCTTGAGGCAAGCATTGTGGATTCATCCAACAGTTCTAGTGGGGAGGTATATATCTTTCTGGAGGCATCTGACAATAGCTGATTTTGTGATGCAGAAGAGAAGGTTATCCAGGTGATATCTTTTCTTCTCGTTTTCCATATAAAAAGCATGCATAGGAACCTGTTGGAGGAAGCAGACCCTATTCACCATCCGGAGTTAATGCATGCTGGTGTGACTCCACTGGCTTTAGCATTTCTATATGGAAAAGTTTCAGTACTGAGGAAAGCAAAACTAATGGATGATATAGAACAGCTACAGCATGTATTAAATGCTTGAATGTTCCCTGCTAGATCCACAGTATTTTCCTGCTTATGCAAGAATCATGAAGGTGGCTAGTCTTCTTTTATGTGTGTGTTTTGTTAGATTTGGCCAAATGTTCAATGACTTGCAGAAATAAGTCCATTTCCTAAATAAGACAGAAAAAGTCCTGTCCTGCCTTCCAGTGTTGGGTTGAATGAAATTATTAGTATCATTATAGTCTATATGCAGAAATTAAATGTGTGTACACAGGGCTTTCATGGGCATTAATGTTACAGCTTTCCTGGTAAAAAAAAAAAAAAAAAAAAAGGCACCAAAAAATACCCAAAAAAACCAATTACCCCCACCCAAAAAACCTATAGCCTGATGAAGTTAGTTACGCAGGTTTGGGAAAAAAACTGAAACCCAACGATGCAGCTTCTCTGCTAGGTAAAAGCCTCTGTGGGACCATTCTGGCCACGCAGAATCTCTTCCTATAACTAACTGAGACACGGGTTTTACTTGCAGGGAACAGAGCAAGCCTGTGAAGTCTTGCAGGCTGTGTATGACGCTGGTAACCATTCCATGCCCCATCCCAATGCTGTGGGTGCCTGCCCTGCCTGCTGCCAGTCCTGCAGCACCCGGCACTGTGCCCAGCTCCCACATGGCGAGGAGTGGTGTGTGGCAGTGCTGAGTGAACCTGACGGCGACTTGCTTCTCCAGCCTGTGTGAAATCATACACCAGATCCTCCACTACCAACAACCAGGTAGGTCTATAAAGGGTCCCATCACTTTATTTCTTATTTTGTTCACATTTAATACCACAGGCACAGCTGAGATTTGAAACACGTGACACTAGGTGTTGTGACTGGTTCATTTACAGAGACATGTTATAAGTGAGTTCACATCTTCAAATCTTTTCAAGATTCCAAAATTTCTTGTTTCCCTGAGTTGCATGACATCTGCCATCAGATCTGTCTGTTGGTCAGTGAGTGAGAGAACAACATCGGTAACAAGACAGGTGTGATTAGAGATTAAATGATCCTATAGCACTGCTGCTTATTTGTCCCTTAATTTGTAGGTTTGCATACATCAAACCTATGCTGTCTGTGAGTGCTGGAGTGGGGAGCAAGACAGGCTCAGGCACCACACTGAAGAGCAGCAATCAGCCCCCTGGCCGTAGCAAAGCCAGGTATAAAAGATGGTATAAAAGATGCAGTATTTACAGAAAAGGCCAAATTCTATTTTGAGTTACACCTGAGCAATACCGTCAGCTGCAGGTGTAACAGGTGGAAAACGGCCTGTCAGTGTTAATAGGAATTTGAAGGCAACAGGACTTTTGCTAACAGACAATTCTTTAGGGAGAATCCGTTGTGGACCAGCTGGTAATAAATACTAGAACAAAGGAAACAGAAAGCTGCTTTTGCACATGCATGCTCTGTATTACCTGGTCCACAAAATCTATGTGTTGGTGTGACAATAGATGCAATATAAGACATACTTATTAACATAAAGGATGGAAAGTTTTCTGGTTTGCCTTTTAATGGCATACTTCAGTTATAAAAATCAATTGCATTTAAGATTTTTATGGAGGAAGTATGAGAATATGCCTGCCTGTGTCTTCTAATGCAGATTTTTCTATTACTTTGTCAGGTCACGTTGGTTAAAAAAATGTTCTTAGTTTAATACTGCAGCAAACTAGTACAAGTGCACACAGAGCTTTATGGGGAAACGTGGTACTGCTAACTGCCTCATACACTTTAGACAGAAACAAGTGGGGGTTTATAGGCAGGAGACCTGTCCTCAACAAACTTTGGGTGTAAAGTAGTGCACAGCATAGGGACAAGTAGTCACAGAATCATTACAAATATCAAAACAACTAAAAGCTTCCAAGTTCAAACACATCAAGTCAATCACAGACAAGCTGAATAGAATGAGTACAGATGATTCAACTAGTAAAAAAATAACAAAAACAAAACTAAAGAACTTTGGTGGGAGATTGCATTCCATATTTTTATAGCATCACTGCAGTCCTCAAATCAGCACTGTCCTTGTCCCTCTGATACATACTTAAAACAGATATTTCAGTACAGTCATGGTCTAAGCCACTCTGTGAGGGCATTTTTTTTTCCTTTCTACTCAGATATGACATGAAGGTTGTTTATTTTTATCTATTTTACTACTTCTTCTTTTCTTCAGAAATCATTTTCCTCATCCAGAGAAAAGTATTTATTTAAAAATCAAGATTATGAAAAGTGTATCAAATTCTGTGTTCTCTACTCCAAAAAGGCCATTCAGTTTTCTCTCTGTAGTGTCTGGTTATATGGTTATATGCTAGCAAAATTTTTAGCAAAAGTAAACTTAACTCTGGAAAAATCAATCTCAAATTAGCTGCTACTGAAGCCACACAGACTCTCAAGTGGACTGTACTAAGTTCATCTGTTAAGGACGGTAAAGCCTAGCTCTCCTGCTAAAGCCAGCATTAAAAAAATCATACGGGAAAAAGTAGCACAAAAATTATACTTGTGTGTTGCCAAATTCTGTAATCATGTGTCTCCTTTTATGGTCTCGAAATTTAGGTTTTTGATGATTTTGTTGTTTAGGTTTTTGGTTTGGTTTGGTTTTTTATCTTTAACTGCTGACATTACATCTTTCAGCAAATCCAGATGGTGACAGAAGTACAACTTTAGAGTTTCAATTCGTGTTTCTTTCTCTTTTGTTATGGCTTTCTGGGAAACATGGGTAAGTGATGCTCCAGTGCTGGAAATCAGGTGTCATGTGATAACACTTGGTTCTGTCCAAACATGCAAACTTTCTTGCTTTTTGCTGGAGAGTCTTTTCTTTGGAAGGGGTTTTAGTCCAAACAGGCGGCAAGCGGCGACTCGGTACTTCTTTGACATGATGTTGTAGAGGATGGGGTTGATGGCTGCACTAAAGTAGAAGAGGACAAAGGACACCAAATTGCAGTACTGGCTGATCACTGCTATCTCCAAGGATCCAGCTTCAAAGGATTTGGAAAATAAGTATCGTCCTACGTGAAAAGGCAACCAGCAGAGTATGAAAGCAAATACCACCACAACTAAAATAAAAACAGCAGAAGAAATTGTGTTAAGAAAGAGTATTAAAATATGGGTGATTAAAATTCTATTTTAAAATTCTACTTCAAAATTCTATTTCTATACAAAATTAATCGCAAAGTTTGAAAATGCATCCCATAAGTTTTCAGGTTTGTGTCTCTCAAAACCTTCTCTGAGAGTATAAATTAGCAATACTTAATACATATTGATCAGATCTAAACAGACCACCTGTGTATTGCATAACTAATCTGATGTAGCACACTTCCAACCTATAAAACTTAAGTTTTCATAAATAGAGAATTAAAGAATCAAAATGGTGACAAAACCAGTATAATAATCTATCATCTGCAGTGTTTAACAAAAGAAAATTATGTATGATGTGATAGACTCAACTCTGTGGTTTATAACAAAGAACGTAATCACTGGGAAGCAAAATTATTTAAGGCAAAGGCCCAAAAATAAAACAAACCACCAGAATGCAGACTTCTAGAGCACGTGTGCCAAGGTAAGAACAGAAAAGTGGTGCACCCACCCCTTCAGTTCATCCATTTTTTGGAACATGAGTTACTCCAATAAGAGTAAAATTAAATATATGTATACTTCATAGTTATGTAGTATATCTGTAGTATTACACTATCACTATGATTGCATTTATATGTAACAATAACGTATGTAGAACAATAGGAATGTGTGTAGCTTTGAACAGTAGCCCATTTGAATTTCCACACTAGAGAAAGGGAAACATCTTCTGTTTATTTCCTGTGTGTTATCGGTCTTTCTTATTTTTCACATTGCCTGAGTATCTATTGATATATCAGAGAGAGAAAACCCAGAAAATTAGAGCAAGGTGTTTTTGACATTCTTAAGTAATTTTCACTGGTTAACCTGTTCTGTCATGTTAACAATCCTGCTCTCACGTCAAGTCCCAGCAGATAATGAAATTCAAAGAGCTAAGAGGAATTATTATAGGCACCTTTCCACAACAACTTCCTGAACAAGCATTGCCAAGTTCAAATGGACGTTTATGCAGGACTTATGGTGGACTAGAAAGCACAGGGCTGAGCTTCAGAGTATGTTTTTCAGCTCTGCATCTTCCTGAGCCAAGCACTTCAATTTTTTCCTCAGTATCTTTACTTACAGAATTCAGATAATGCCTCCCTTGCTCACAAGTGAAGCTTAATCCATGTAATGAATACTACTGTGATGGTCATTATGAACAGGATTTTAAGCATAGTCAATATTTTCATATGTAGGCATGTATATTCTTAGCCAGGCTTTTGACAGTTTGATCTTCATGTATACAGAATCACCTTGAATTCAATAGGAACTGGGTATGGTAACTTCTTTGCAACTGTATGTTTAGATGTTTAATTAAGGACCTAGAAGCATAACCTTTCTCTGCAATTTAGAAGAGTTGTTGATGCTAATCCCATTTACTTGATGTTCCATGCAGAACATTAACACCAGTGAGAGCAGACTGTATTGAGCATCTGCTTGTTCCGAGCTCTTACTAATTTCTTTCCACCAGACTGTTATCCTTTAGAGAATATTGGCTCCCTGTCAGAGGACAGTCTTACCACTGTCTTGCTGTTTTCAGACCTCGTAAAAGTTAAAATAAAAAAAAAAAAAAAAAAAAAAAGGTGTTGGAAATATTATAATTCTTGTGGCAATGCTTCAGGGCAGAAATAAACAGTTATCATTTCAAAATTCGTTATGGTTAAGTATGTAGAAATTTAAACATGGTAGTAATATATGCTAGTAATTTACTTATTGTAAGTAGACATGCATGATCCTGAAACTCTAGAAGTGTAAATGATGAATTACTTCCAAGGTCACATCAGACTGAAGTAATTCTATTGATCATAAAATGTAGCTGAAAGGGCACAAAGAATGCTGTGGGGTTTATTATTTTTCCTGCTATTGCACAATAATAAAGTAGGACATGAACAAAAAAATCAGTTAGGCTCCCATTTAGTATTTAAGGTACTTAGGACACACTGCCACCTTTTCGTCTAGCTTATTAGCCCATCAATTCAACACAGCTGAAATGAGCACAGCAGAGCTGTGCTGCCCATGAAACCTTCTTCACATAAAGCATCTCACTGCTACTGAAATCCATGGGATGACTTGCGCTGCAAAGAACTTTTGCTTCAATAAAAGGACTCAGCAGCAGAAGGATTCTGCAGTTTTCAGGCACTAAACTGCAGAACAACTTTTTGGTTTTGTGCATTGAACTCCACAAAGTGCACTGAGTTAATATGTTAAAATTTGTGTTTCCATGCGCCAGCAATGACTGTTGTTTAAGCTGTTCAGCAATGTCAATATACAAAGTTAGGAATGACAGTGTCTGTCATCTTGATCCTGTTTTCTTAAAGTCAGTGAGAATTTACAGGATCACAGACCTCAAAGGAGGGGCAGTGCTCCCTGTTCAGCACATCCTGGTGTTTTGCTAATATAAAAAGGCAGATTCATTTTACTAGCATGGCCATGTAAGCTTATGAAAACAACCCCAATTTGCTAAAACCTCAGCACCCTGCATATGAAACTAAATGCACATCATATCCTGCTTGCTTAGTCTGCAGCTCAACTTTGTGGTTTGAGAAAGGTTTCGTTTTGTTTAAAGATCAAATAAACTATCTTTCTGTAAATAACATTGGTACCCACAACCAAAAAGGAAAAATGTTAAAGAATCTCCAGGGCACTAGCTAATTATAACTGTAATGTTTGTCCTTGTCAGTGATTGTTATTAACGTTTAACTGTTTGAGAGTCTTCAGCTCAAACCATAAAGAGAAGAGTTATTCTACACTACATTGAAGTGTAGTACTTTGTATGAAACATTTTCAATAAATGCTTTCCTTTGGAAGCAACTATAAAGAACTACCAGACTGCTCTCAGTATTTCTCTCTCTCACACACACACAGAGAGACACAAGCACATGCATCCTTTGGAAAAACAGAGCAAGAAGAGTCATACCTAACATTTTCACACTTTGCTTGTTGTTCTTATCCCTGATGACAGTGTTTGGACCAATGTTCTTTCTCTTTCTCCTCCAGAGCTTCCTCCCAATAAGGCTGTACAGCACGGTCAGGCAAAACACAGGCAGGAAAAAGAAGATGCTGGAGGTCCAGACCATGATGGTGAGGAGACCCGAGCGGATGGCATACTCCGTGGCTCGGCACTCATTGGTGCTCAGGGGGTTCGTGCCGTTCTCGTGCTCGACCCCCACCAAGATGAAGATGGGTCCGGCGCTAATGAAGGAGATGGCCCAGAGGAAAAGGATGACCAGCTTGACCTTCCCCTTGGTGATGATCACTTTAGCTCGGAGGGGGAAGCAGATGGCAACATACCGCTCCACGCTGAGGGCTGTGATGTTGAGGATGGTGGAGTAGGTGCAGCTCTCGCTGATGAACTGGAAGAGCTTGCAGAGGAGGTCCCCAAAATTCCAGGGCCGGTACTGCCAGAGGCGGAAGAGGTCCAGGGGCATGCAGAGAAAGATGAGCAGGTCGGAGAAGGCCATGCTGGACAGGTAGAAGTTGGTGGTGGTCCTCATGTCCCGGAACCGCAACACCACCAGCATGGTCATGAGGTTGCCGATGATCCCGATGACGAAGAGGAGGATGCAGGCGACTGTGATGCCTGTAAGCACGGGTGCGGGGAAGAGGTGCAGCGGTGGCTCGCTGCCCGTCCGGTTCTCCGCGTCGCGGCCGCC